>NC_134784.1:25683723-25746223 GCF_046742065.1 Oratosquilla oratoria
TTGTAATCATTCTTCACTCTCACCTATCTATTGCCCTCTTTAATTCACTGTCACCTGTACCCTTTGTACATGGAAGTCAGCATTTTGAAAAATTCTGGATGTTAAATCTTCATGTTCCAGTTTATTAAAAATCTTTACCACAGAACAATTCAGAAATTACGCACCGCGGAGCCAAAAGGTTACGTCAATTTTTAAGTCGAAATTCTATTTTGGCTAAAAATTTTGTTAACACATTTAGTAGTTTGACGGAAATGAAAAACACGAGATTAATTCCTTTGTTATATTTACATTTAACAAATATGTACATACATTCCTTTTCTCCCTCTATGAAACTCTGTCCGTAGACGGTATTACTGGTCTAGTCGGACCTTCCCCGGGAATGGTGAGTCTAAGTATCGGAGTTTCTGACTTACGTTTGACAAAAGGCTTCGGTGGGAGTGTTGGCTTTATCTTCCGCCCACAATATCCATCTTTACGTTGCCACAGTCCTGAGGCCGGTCGTCTACCGAGCCATCTTCTACGTTGTGCTGATCCAACATGCTCATTTCCATGGTCTACGTTTGATACCCTACCTAAAATATTATCAAAAACGTAAAGGTACATATCAAAGTTGAGTAATTAATACACACATACATACATACATACATATATATATATATATATATATACCAACAGTTTTTTCCCTCTTTACAAGGGAGGCAGCCAAAATCAAAGGCATAAATAAATCCACTCCCACCCATTTCATCCCCACCCACTCCACTCCCATTCAACACCCCTCCCTCCCTCCTATCTTGGCTCCTCCTGGATGATGGGTCATCCCTGCATCTCGCCCACTGCCCCGGGTCAGAAGCAATGCAGCAAGACACAGAATATTCACAGCAAGGCCACTTCAAACACTTACATAATAAGAGGCATTTTCCCCCTCATGATAGGGTGGCCTAGCCAAAGCATACACTCATTCTCCACCCATCCAAAACTCACTCACTACCCCTTCCCATCTTAGGCTCCTGTGGACGAATGGTCATCTCTGTCTTGCATCACACTGTTTGACTCAAACACAAGAGGACATAGAAAAAACTCAAAAAGGATAATCATAGATCTGAGGGGAGAGAGAGAGAGAGAGAGAAATCCACACAGAGTGGACACTTGGAACAAACTGGACAAAACAATAGTGTGCGCAAAAACCATACACGAATTTAAGAGCAAACTAGACACTGTGAGATACAAAGGCGGGACACTACGAGCCATGAGCGAAGCTCCCCTTCCCGTAAGATACATTTATGTAAATACAATGCAGTAAGACACAGCACTTTCACAGCAACTGGAGCCGATTTAGCGCTGCCACTTTGCTATATGGTGACCACTTCCTCATTCGCTCAAAATTTACTCGCAGAGTAGACAAGAACCTCCCTTTGAGCCGCACCGTTTTTTCATGTATTTACAACTATTCTCTATTCACTCCTATTTTTTGCCCTCTCTCTTCCTTGTTCTACAGACATTCCTCTTGCATCCTCTAAGTAATCCAGACGTTACCTACGTCAAATAGAACAATTTTGTTTTGCTTCCGATACATACCTACTGTTGCCATGCATTCCGGTTCCAGGATGACCTCGCGTTTCGAAGCGAGCTGCAGAATCACTTGCTTGCCCACCTTGCGGGTGATCAAGCCACTTGTCCCTGCAGCCTTGATCAACCTTTAATAATAAAAAATAAATTAATCAAATTCAATTAAACATTAAATTACATACATATACCAAATTTGTCCCCCTTACAAGGGAGGTAGCCAAAAAACAAAGGAATAAAAACTTCTCCCACCCATTCCATCCCTAACATACTCCCCTCCCCTCCACCCTCTTATCTTGGCACCTCCTGGATGACGGGTCACCCCTGCATCTCGCCCACTGCCCTGGGTCAGAAATAGTGTTGCAAGACACAGCACATCCACAGAAAGGCTGCTTCATTAAATTGGCAACCCCTAACCTCTCCGTCCTCTCATGCAGAAAAGGAGAAGATAAGGAGAAATCCCTTCAGGTCATGTCAATTCACTGACCATTCCCAACTATTCTCCAGTCATAATTATCCTTTGCCTTCTTCCTTCCCTGCACAACAGACATTTCCCTTCTACCCAGATTTAAGATGTTCAATGTGTAAGTTGGTGGCAGAGTTTGGGAGAGTATGTAATAGAAGAAAGCTAAAGATAAACGTGGGTAAAAGTAAGGTGATGAGATGTACAAGGGGTGAAAGTGGCAGTAGACTGGAAGTGAGCATTAAGGGAGAGCGACTGGAGGAAGTGGATAGTTTTAGATACTTGGGTGCAAATGTGGCAGGGAAAGGTGGAGTGAAAGTGGAGGTAGAATGTAGATTGAGAGAAGCGAGTAAATGCCTTGGTGGATTAAAGAGTGTAATGAGGAATAGACATTTGGGAATGGATGCTAAGAGGAGACTGTATGAAGGAGTGATTATGCCAACAGCACTGTATGGGGCAGAAACATGGAACATAAGAGAAGAAGAGAGAAGGAGTTTGACTGTGTTTGAGATGAGGTGTCTGAGAAGTATGATGGGGGTTACTAGGCTAGAGTGAGAAATGAGGAGGTGAGGAGGAGAACAGGGGTGGAAAAGGATCTGGGAGATAGGGTTGATGAAAGAATATTAGGATGGTTTGGACACATGGAAAGAATGAGTGAAGAAAGACTAGTAAAAGAGGTGTGGAAGGCAGATGTGGAGGGAGTGAACATGAGGGGACGTCCTAGGATGAGATGGATGGATGGGGTGAAGGGGGCTTTGGGGAAGAGGGGAATGTCTGTTGAGGAAGGACGGGAGAGGACAGAAGACAGGGGTGAATGGAGAATGGTTGTATATGAATAATGTCGTGATAGCATGAGGTGGAATGGGCGGGTGGATGGGGGGTGAGTTAGTATGTGTGAGCAAAATTTGACACAGCCCGAAGGGATTTCTCCCCGTCCTCTCATTTTATGCAATGGGGGGACGGAGAGGGGGGGTCGCCGATTTAATGAAGCGGCCTTGCTGTGGATGTGCTGTGTCTTGCGACACTGCTTCTGACCCAGGGCAGTGGACAGGGTGCAGGGATGACCCGTCATTCAGGAGGTGCTAAGATGAGAGGGAGGGTGGAGGGGTGTGGAGTGTATTCAGGGGTGGAATGGGTGGGATTGATTTTGTGCCTTTTTCTTTTTGGCTACCCCCCTTGTAAGGGGGAAAAAGCCTTGGTATATGTGTATGTATGTATGCAATGTGTATAATGTTCTAATAAGCAGAAGTATTGATTCAATGCTCAATATTACCTTGCACCATCTCCGGGGAACTTTTCCACACAGTTAACAATGGTGCCTATTGGCAGTGCTCCAACAGGGTGTGCATCTCCTTCCTTTGGTCGCACTGAAAATAAGTAAATAGATAAATAAATAATATATCAAAATACTAAGTATTTTTTCCCCTTATAAGGGAGGTAGCCCAGTCAAAAGGCATGTACCCACTCCCATCCACCCCCTTTCATCTTAGCTCCTCCTGGATGACAGGTCATCCCTTTCTCCTGCCAATGGATAATTGACTGATTGATTTGGTTTGATGTCACAAACTACCCCTATTGGGAGGTTAGGATGGTCCCCCTTACAGTGGGCTTTGTAGCGTGGAATTTAATGAACCATGCCCTTGGTTCAACTTGCCCCGAGCAGGATTCAAATTGCCATCATCTCGACCTCCTTCACAAGTAACAATGCCCTAACCCCCTCGACCAGCAAGCACCCCTGATAATAACAGGAGAAAATATATTCACGCAAGTCAAAGAATCACAAGAAGTTGAATCACTATTATGTATGAATCAGGGAAGCTCACTGGCTGAATGGATTAGGGCATCATTACTTGTGAAGGTCAAGGGGATGGTGGTTCGAATCCTGCCACCGGCGAATTTGAACCAAAGGCATAGTTTATTAAATTCCACGCTACAAAATCCTCTGTAAGGGGCACCGTCCTAGCCTCCTGATGAGAGGAGTTTGTGACATTAAACAATATCATTATCATGAATCCGTCAATCAATCTGTAGCCTGTACATGAGAACAACCATGACAACAAGGACACCGAGTATCTCATCCTCAACGACCCCAAAATATGTTTTCTTTGAGGGATTACGGAGGCAGTCCAGTGGCTGCCGCTGGTTAACTGAGAGCTGTGGGTCTCTTTTGAGAAAGGCTGAGACCAAAAGACTGAATGATCTTTATTGTATTACTCTAGAGCAGCGTTTCTCAACCAGGGTTCCCTGGAACCCTAAGGTTCCGCAAAAGGTCCCTAACTGTTCCGCGAGATCTCACAAGTGAGATAAGCTAATGCACTTTTAATTTCTTATTTAATTTTATATACGTAATACAGGTAAACGTCGACTTACGATGGCCGCGACTTACGATTGTTCGACTTTACGATGACGACGATATGATATATTTAACCCCTTCCATACGGTGCCGCACACATAGGCGTCATGAGGAGCAAGTGGATTCGCGACGCTGCCATATCGGCGTCTTGATTATATTTATTGTAGTCGCCCCTGTGTTTTTACATTCTCTCAGATGTGCCCTGAATCCCATTCTCTGTGGTTTTCAAAATTCGCGGGTGAAAGAGAGAACGATCGATATAAGCGGTGACTATATTTTATGATGCTAGTATTATTACGACACGTCGTACGGCTGGCATTGGCTGCTGCCCGCGAGATTTAAGTTCCGTACTGAAAATACATATTATGGTGTTTGAATATGGTAAAAAGGATAAAAATAATTAAATAAACTACTGTACATGTTTAATAGGCAATATTCAGTATCTCTGGTGGTTAATATACAGGTAGGCTAGGTACAGTGACCACGGAACAGAGTGATACACAAATTGGGGATCGACTTACGATGGAATCGTCTTACGATGGCTCTATCGAAACCTAATGCCATCGTAAGTCGACGTTTACCTGTATAAGTAAACATGCCCAACATTTTCTTGGTTATTGTAATAATGTAATATAGACATCATCCTATCTAACCTATCATTACGATGAAAATAAAATGAGAAAGACATGGGATATATATATATTTTTTTTTTGCACAGGGGTTCCTTGAGACATGCAATTTATTTTAAAGGTTACGCAAGGGTAAAAAGGTTGAGAAACGCTGCTCTAGACTCACCTGGAATTCGAGGAATGGCACTGGAAGTTCGAATCAGATCTCCCTTCTTCATATTCTCTGTTGCGATCAAGTATCTGTAAGAGATAAAATAAAATATAAATCTATCAATATACCAAAGGCTTTTTCCCCCTTACAAGAGAGGTAGCCGAGTCAAAATGTATGTACCCACTCCTACTCATTCCGCTCCCATCCACAAAAAGTAAATAAATAAATAAAAGTTACAAATAATTAAATTTATTGTTTTATTGAAAATTATTGAATTATTATGGAATCCAGGAGGTGCCAAGATAAGAGGGAGGGAAGAGGGTAGAGGGTAGTGGAGTATGTAGGGGATGGAATGGGTGGGAGTGGTTTCTATGCCTTTCTCTTTTGGCTACCTCCCGTGTAAGGGGGAAAAGGCCTTGGTATATGTATGTATGTATGTATGTTTTTTTAGTTTGCTGAACTAAAAGACAAACTTACTCAAATCAGTAGTAAGCATGGGCTTTGGACAGCAAAAGGAAACTCTAATAATAACCTACAAACAGTTCCTGCAGAACACACTTGAATATGTTTCCGCAGCCTGGTTCCCGACGATGAAACATAGACACCTTACGAACTATACTATCTATCTACATACCAAGAATTTTTTCCCCATTATAAGAGGGGTAGCTGAGTCAGAGGCATGCACCTATTCCCACCCATTACACTCCTCCACCACCCTTCACGTCACAAACTCCTCCCATCGGAAGGCTAGGACAGTGCCCCTTACCGAGGGCTTTGTTGCATGGAATTTAACGAAACATGCCCTTGGTTCAACTTCACTACAACAGGAATGTTTACCTTAGTTTATCTCCGCTTCCGACGAGAGCTAATCTTGCAGATCTGATGGGATCGTAGCGAATGTCAATGACCCTTTCTTCCAGGTAGGTGCCGTCCTTTGGACCCGTCCTGAACCAATCCACCCAACGATAATTCTGCTTATGACCACCTCCGCGGGTTCCGACTACAATCCTTCCTGTAAATTAAAACTTGTATAGGAATTATGGGCTATGCATAGGCTTAAATGTGTTTATTCATTTACGAATCTTGTTTTGGACTTTCTTTCCTAGGAAATGTACCCCATTTTGCTAACAAAATGGTGGATTTTTGAAAAAAAAAAAAAAAAAAAGTTGTTGTTGTTCCATAGACTGTCTGTCCAAGCAGTCCTGTCTCCCCCAAGGAATGCCGCAGCCGAAACAGGGTTTTCCCACAAAGCAAATTACCTGTCTCTGGATCTCTCCCACCCAATTTAGTAGTCTTCAGGGGCTTAATAGTGTATTCTCCGTCTTCTGGATAATGGACGCTGTATCTGTAATTCTTTGCGCCTCCTGGTTTTGGCCGATTAATGTGAGCGATATTGAAGTGCCGTACCTATTGGCAAGAAGAAAATATAAGATGTAACAAGATTCAAAGTTTCAATTCAATGATTTTTAGAACCACTTCTAGAAGAATATGAATAACCAGATTAATGTATAAAATACTTACCAATGACTGATTCTGAGCATATGTAGTTGAAGACAACACTGACGGGGAAATTGTCTTCAACCCCATAGTTGCCAAATTTCGGATAAGTATGTTCATGGACGTCATGATTGTGGCAATTAATTTGATTCTGAAGCCAAATGAAAGGCCCTGAAATTGTCAAAAAATCCATGTAGTTTCTATCAAAATAAACAGAAATGTTTAAATCTAAAGAAAATACTTGAGTATCTTGACCACTATGAAAGGAATGAAGGATCTGACCTGACCTGACCCAACTAAGCTTAGCTTAATCAAACAAAAGCTGAGAAAATAAAATAAAATCTAACCTAGAACCAACCTTAACCAAACTCAATCTAACCTAACCAAACAACCTCACATGACCACCTGCGTAGAGCCGGTGGCCAGGGGTGGTTGCTGCCGTTTGGCCCCCAACTCTTGGGGTTGGGGGGTGGTCCCACGACATAGACGCTGCAGCTCCAGGACCCTTCAAATCATACAAAACAAAGCCCTAAAAACAATTACAGGCTGCACAAATACAACACCTACAGACCATTTACACCATGAAACAAAAGTCCTCAAAGTCAAGGACCACCTCGACATGAGAGGCACACAAACACTTACCGCAGCCACCACAAACACATCACACCCGCTACACTACATAGCAGAACACCCACACACACCAAGAAACATTAAAACAACACCCAAAGACCTATATCACACACAGATACTCTCTTCTCTTCCTCCACAACCACCAAATACCAGCCTCCGGAAATATATTCATAATCATATCACTCACCGCTCCATTAACACACTGAAAGACAACACACTGCTGCATGCCAGATCCCCTGATATCCACCCTTCTGAATCCTCTCTCCCACGAAAGGACAGAGTCCACCTGGCCAGACTGCGGTGCGGCCACCAACCAGCACTTCTAAGCTACCAGAAGAGACTGGATGACTGCATTGTGAACAGCTGCCCAGGATGTAACACTTCACCCCATACCATACAACACATAATGGAAGACTGCATTATACACAATCATGCATGCAAACAACACAACATACACTCTATAAAGGATTTGTGGGAAAACCCAGTTTCGGCTGTGGCATTCCTTGGGGAGAAGGGACTGCTCAGACAGACAGTCTAGGGAATGACAACAACAACAACAACAACCTCACATGACCTAACCTGATACAACCAAATGTAAATGGGCCTGACCTAACTAAACCTAACCTGACCTCACCAAACCAAACCTAATCTGATGTGACCTGATTAAACCATTACCTAGGCCAAAACAAAGAATACTGTATTTAATGAAAATAAATTAGAAGTTCTCTGGTGGGGCTCTGACCAGAACTTAAAGGAAACGACCCAACCGCACCTTAGTGAAAGTTCGGAAATCACTCCTAAAGACCATGTGGAATGCTCGGGAGTCCCAAACAATGATGACGCCTTCCAACCTCATAAAATAAAATAAAATAAACTTGTGTTTGTGTGTTACTGAAACAGAACCAAAAAGTTACGCTATTCCACTGGGAAACAACAGCACAACCAATCTTAGATGACTGAAGCCAAGTCTGGTCACCGTACATAGAATCTAATAAATTATTAAATTTATGCCGAGAGCCTTCACATGGAATATTCAAGGTGTAAGGGATCTCGATTTGCCTCAAGTAAAGGACCTTAGAATGTATCCAGGTTCAGTTCGAAGCTTTAAGATTCGTTTAGATAAACACCTAAGCAAGATGCTGTCATTCCTGCCATTTATTTTACATTATTTGTTTACTTGCTTGTTATTACTTGTATGTTTGTTTATTATTATATGCTTGATTTTCATTATTACTTATCTTTCAATTTATTATTTACTATTTTCCTGTTTGTTTATTATTTAACTGTACCTATGCATTTATTGATTTTGTTTATTGTTATTCATTATTTATTTTATTATAATCTTTATTTGTATATTTGTGTTATCCTCAGCATTTATAATTGCTATTTCGAACTATGTGTTCTTTTCTTTATCTGCACTTCATGTATATTGATTCAATGCCAAATAAAATTACTTCATTATCATCATCATATACCAAGGCTTTTTCCCCCTTACAAGGGAGGTAGCCTAAAAGGAAAAGGCATAAAATCTTTCCCACCCATTCCATCCCTGAATACACTCCACACCCCTCCACTCTCCCTCTTATCTTAGCACCTCCTGGATGACAGGTCATCCCTGCACCTTGTCCACTGCCCTGGGTCAGAAGCAGTGTCGCAAGACACAGCACATCCACAGCAAGGCCGCTTCATTAAATCAGCGACCCCCCCCTCTCCGTCCCCCCATGCATAAAAGGAGAAGACGGGGAGAAATCCCTTCGGGCTGCATCCCACCTCATGCATCACAACATCATCCATATACAACCATTCTCCATTCACCCGTCTTCTGTCCTCTCCCGTCCTTCCTCAACAGACATTCCCCTCTTCCCCAAAGCCCCCTTCACCCCATCCATCCACCTCATCCTAGGACGTCCCCTCATGTTCACTCCCTCCACATCTGCCTCTTTTACTAATCTTTCTTACTTACTTATCATTACTATACATATTTTTTTTGCATCTGACCTAGTTATGGACCAAAAGGTCTCCTGTCAGCATGCTCCTCCTTTGTAATGTGGTGTGAAATCCCATGAAAATGAACTACTGTTTTGACACAGTGACCGTATTGGGTGAACATGCACCAGACAAACAAGGTGCGGGGAAATTAGATAAAAGTGACACTAGAGAGGGATGCAAGGTATTATTTTAGAAGTACACAACTAAGTGATATATCAATAACTGATTATTAATTTTGTTAATTAAAATATGCCAACTTAATATCTGTTTTTCTTGTCAGAAATCAATGGCAAAAATAAATGCATATCGCTTGGAGGTAAGGTTTGATTAGATTAGGTAGGTTAGGGCAGTGGTTCTCAAACTATGGGTCGCGACCCAAAGTTGGGTCGTGAGATCAATTTTGATGGGTCGCAGGGCCCCATGATTTGAAATACTGGTAAATGAGAAGCAGCACCACGGATCCCATTAATTTAGTTTTCTGAAGGAAATGCAGTGCCATGGATTCTGTTGATTTAGTTTTGTTAAAGAAAAGCTGTACACATTATTTTTTTCCAAAGTAAAGGGTATATATCACTGTCCATTTTGTTTCTCTTTACTTTATTCTGGGTCGCGAAGGATTGAAATGTTCCAAATAGGGTCGCTCACGAAAAAGTTTGAGAACCACTGGGTTAGGGTATGTAATGCATGTCCACAGAGCATGGTTTTCTCTAGTTTTTTTTGTGCGTTTCATTCAAACTTCACCCTTAATTTGTGCTCTCCTGACAAAAAACCTTGTTTTCCCACTACCTCCCCTTAATGTAAGGGTGATGGGGTAAGGGCAGTTTCTGATCAATTTGAGGGTCAGATTTGAATGAAATGCAAAATAATCTGGGAATAACCATGCATTATGGAAAAATACCTCAGTTGTGCATTTATAAAAATTCACCAGATGCACTAATGGAGCAACACAGCTGTACGGCATAGACCTTGAACTTTATTAAGTAAAAGTATAAAAGTAATAATGGTTACCTTATCAAATGAAATACTGTATGGCTAAATAGCACTGTTCTTGTAATATAAATAAATCCCACCATGAGGACGTTAATCAGGGACTCCGTGAACTACTGGGAGAAGCTAAATATCGAGCTCTATTCACCGCAGATAGCATTATACTAATATGGTGATTTACTAAAAAGTCCTGGAGGGCACAGAAGGAACAAGGTGGTATCAAAGGAAAACATCACCCAGGTTTGGTAGCATCTCTGTATGAAGATCCATACACAGCTGTTCCAAGTGACTGAAGACAATCCAGGCAGAAAGCTTCACCTGGGCCGGACCCAGGCTCTTCAACCGTCTCTCAAGAGAGATAAAGGACCTAGAGGGAGTCAGCTCAGAGGCTTTCAAGAGGAAATTAGACAAATTCCTGGCCAATATATCCCAGTCTCTCAGATAAGGCTCCAATTCCACGTAGCTCAACCTCATGAGATGAGGAGTAGCAACGAACTCAATCACACACCAGCTCCAATATGTGAGGTTCATGCAGAGATGTGGGAGTGGTGTGTCCTTAGGCAGACCATGGTATGATGGTGTTGATACTGAAACTAGTACAAGACCTACAAGACCCCCGTACCGGGCTACACCAGCAGATGTAGGACCTCTAACAGTAATACTATACCAGAGTCCAGATCAAATGTACATTTGACACCACTCACCAGATCTGGCAACGACTGTGAGGAAGAGCCTTAAGACATCACCAAGTAAATTAGCAAGTGATTTAATGTATTCATTTCATGATACTACACCTCGGCTGTGATAAACACGGCATGCCATAGCCATAGGATAGTTCGGTGCAGATTTTGTAAATTTTTACAGTAACAAGATAATGTATCAGGCTCCAATATAGCTGTGATAATTTATCATTCTCTCATTTTTTTCACACAACACAAAGACGAATTTACCTTGATAACTTTCCTTCAATTATACCATTCCCTGCTTCGCCGATTACATTGAAGTTTATCCAATAATATAAACACTACAACGTATCCCATCACCTACGATCGTACTTCATTTTAAAATTATCGTGTTTTGACGGAGAGGCTCTCATAAACAAATGGAGAAATAATCGACACGAGTAGAGAAGAGGGTGGTGAACTAAAGGCAAAGCATATGCGTGGGTCCTAATAACGTGTGCCTTGTGCTTGTCTTTAACCAAAATTGAAAAGAAACAAAAATATATCTGTGATACATATTGAGAAAATTATGGCATTCGAAATTATCACACGTTTGGCAAATAAACCACTAATGCGACAATTAGGGGTGTGCAGAAATATTTCCCTATACACAGCAGTTAATAATGTAAAGAGCCTTGGTATTGACAGGAAGCCTTTAGGAGAAGTAACTATACCAGAAACACGTAAAAAGGTGAGTGGTTATTCTTGCACTTTTACTTTACCAGCGCTAAATACTGCTGAATTAAATAGTTATAGGAGTTTAGGTAATTACTGCAACTGTTCTCTTATAATTATGAGGTATATAATGGATGTCTCAAAACAGCTGGCGGTAAAATTCCAGAATCAGGCAAACATGGGTATTTAACATGAAACTTGTATTGATATTGTCCAACAGTTCCTAACCTAACTTAACCCTAAAAAGTGAGAAATATGCGTGATACTGGAATTGAACCCAGGGTATTTCTTTAGAGGTGCATGCCTATGTGATATAGCATTAGAAAATTAAGTATTAATTTTGTAAATTATAATACATCAATATAATGAATATTTTTCTTGGCAGAAATCAGTAACAGAAAACATTGCTATAAGCTATGCACAAACAAATTTACTTGGGTAACTTGGTTTACTTGGTGGAGTTTCGAGGGCAGTCCTCACAGCCATAGTGGTCTACCGCTGCTGCCAGTCCTGCTGTCCCTCCTCATAAGGGCCAGTTGGTCTGGTATTGTGTTTGAAGAAAATCTACTGATGGCGGTGTAGCCTGGCACTGGGGACTCATCTGGAACCTTCTGTAGGAAGCTGTCCAGTGCATGCTTGATGCTGTCCACCGAGCATTTGGTTTCCTCTCTCACCTCTTTTGGGAGGATGTTGAAAATTTTTGGACCCTCGTGATCTTGGCTGGATGCCAGTAGGGTCTTTAGCCTTTTCGGGGCTCTTGGTGGGAGAGTTTGTCTCTTAAACAGGCGATCCCAAATGAAGTCGTGTCGACTCCTTTAGACACCATTTTTGTTTTGATAGAATCTGAGGTCGAATACAACGACGACCCTAATGACCTCTAGAATTATAGGTAACGCATTACTAAATGTAGGTTAGATTAGATTAGTTAGGTTAAGTTTGAATAGATGAACATATCATACTTTAATTTCTATGACCTCTGCATCTATCAAAATAAAAATGGCATCTCAAGCAGCTGAAGTGGCTACATTTGTGTGAGTATATCTTGTAGCAACTTTTCTGTTATTGATTTCCACCAAGAACAATGTATATTACGTTGATGTATTATAATTTACAAGATTATTATTTAATTTTCTATTGTTATATCATGTAGGTGTGCACTTCTAAAAATTTACTGATCCCAGTCAGCATTTTACTAGCTTTTGTAATATGTGTATGAATCAAATCACCTGACATATATAGATATTTTTTTTTTATAGAAATTAGTCACAAATCAAATAATGCTTATCACTTTTAACCTCAACAATCTATTCTCTTACCCACCTTAACCACTTTGGTTCGATGATGCCTACATAGGCGTCATGAGGCATGAGTGGGTACACAAGGATACTGACGTCAGCGTCTTGATCATACGTATTTTTTGTAGTTGTACATGAGTTACCCCCGGATTCTGTGAAATGTTTCGATCACATTTTCTGTGTTTATTATTACTCAGAAAAAAAGAGAATGAGTACTACAGCAGTGACTTTGTATTTTATAATGCAAGTAATGTGATGCATCGTACATATGGCAGCCTATGGTGCGTGTGAGAATTTGAGTCTTACTGAAGTGGTTTTAAGTCTCCTCTATCTTATCTCGATAGTTCAACTACTTAGGTGCAATAATACCCTTGAGGATAGAAGTACTAGTTACATCACAATAAATGAAAAAATATCCATGTTTACATCTGATTAGCTATATTTTTGTCACTTAAAAAAAAAAAAAAAACACTGAAGAAGTGACTTGGGTTTGGAATATGGCATATATTAATGCAGCGTTTCTCAACCAGGGTTCTGCAGAACCCTAAGGTTCCATAAAAGGTTATTGTAATGTAATATAGACATCATCCTATCTAACCTATTATTATGATGAAAATAAGATGAGAAAGATATTTTTTTTTTTTTTTTTTTTTTTTTTTTTTTTCTGGGGGTCCTTGAGACCTGCAATTTTTTTCAAAGGTTACGCAAGGGTATAAGGTTGAGAAATGCTGCATTAATGGAACCATACCTTACTAAATGTTGTAAGAGTGAGAGCTTTACGTAAATGAATATGAAAAAAGAAAGAAAGAAAAAAACAAAAACAATACTTTTGGTACCATTACAGATGAACAGACATGGTAAATTATATTGGCTTTTATGTTGTGGTTATTTTGAAGTTACCTTTCGAAGAATGTTATTAAGTGAAATAACTAGATAATAAGTTAGAGGGTTTATGTTAGTGCATTTACATGTTTCTTTCACGTTTATAATACTGCCTAATATACAGCAACTTGAGTAAATCCATTACTATATTAATGTTATTTAGATTTGTTTCATAGTATATAGGTGTAGGTGATATGTTTTGAATATTCTATTCCAGATAGATGTATCCACAGCTGAATGGCATTTCGTTGAGAGACTGATTTCGGATTCAGCAATACCAAAACCTCCATGTCCGCCAGGTATGCCACACCTTTAGTAGTAGTAGTAGTACTTTATTTGGCATTGAATCTATGTACATGAAGTGCAGATAAAGAAAAGAACATATAGTTTGAAATAACAATTACAAATGCAGAGGATAACGCAAATGACATAAAGTAGCAAGTCTGTTTGACACATTTTTAGTTAAGTTGCTATAAAGAAATCTGAAGTGTTAATAATAATAATAATAATGATACATATATACATACATACATACATATACCAAGGCTTTTTCCCCCTTACAAGGGAGGTAGCCAAGAAGGGAAAGGCATAAAATAATTTCCACCCATTCCATCCCTGAATACACTCCACACCCCTCCACCCTCCCTCTTATCTGAGCACCTCCTGGATGACAGGAAGTTTATTTGGCAATGAATCAAATAAATTAAATACAGGTAATGAAAAGAACACATAGTTTGAAATTACAATTACAATTGCCGAGGATAACACAAAGAAGCACATACATATTTCCATTGTGGTCCTCATTAGACTGTTATCAGTTATTCTACACTTAAGTCACACAGACAACATATTTAGGGGTTAATGGGACCAGAAACAGTCATGAGTATTACATATAAACATTGTTATAGATTTGCTAATACTACTAAAATGTTATTTACAAAGTTAATTGAAATAAAGCATTGCATGTGGAAGGTAAACCCAAACTCAAACTTGTTTTTCCACAGGAACCTGTTTCTTTTCCTAAACTCACTGAAGCTGCTCTCTTTCAACTCTGGATGATGGATTGCAAATCAATAGAATGTCTTATGTGCCACATATATGTAGTGATGCTTAGACCAAAGCTGGGAGATGTGTGTGTCTAAAAGGGGAAGTTCAACACAGAGAGTGGTTCAAAATTTCTTCCTAGAGAAATCTGTGGGAGGTTCTGACGAATGTTGGCAGTCATTGCTGGACTACGGGTTTCGCATTTGATAAAATTCAATGCAACAGTTGATCAAAGTCTACCCGGCAACCACAACGAAAACACATATGCCTTGTAAACTAGCTTCGATCATCACTAGCCACAAAGATTGATTTAGATATTTTGTTTTCAGGTGAGGTCACTCCATCTGGTTACGTTGTTCCGACAGCAAAGTTTGGCGATTATCCGTACCACGTCTCACGAAATGTGGCCCACATGCTAAGGGTCTACTTAAAACACCAACCCAAGTTGCAGAGGTTTGTTAATTTGTTTTAGTAAATCAATATATATCATTAAGTATAACTTATGAGCTGGTTAGACTTAAACATGTTCTTACGAGGCAAAGATGTCAGTAACTTATTGTAAATATGGTTTTGTAGAATAATATACCATACTTGCTGGCATATGTTTATTTACATACACACACACACACACACACACATACACATACACACAAATTGGATGAAAAAATAGTGTGCGCAAACACATACATACATACATATACCAAGGCTTTTTTTCCCCTTACCAGGGGGGTAGCCAAAAAGGACAAGGCACAAAAACATTCCCACCCATTTCATCCCCGAAGACACTCCACACCCCTCCACCCTCCCTCCCATCTTAGCACCTCCTAGATGACGGGTCATCCCTGCACCCTGTCCACTGCCCTGGGTCAGAAGCAGTGACGCAGGACACAGCACATCCACAGCAAGGCCGCTTCATTAAATCGGCGACCCCCCCTCTCTGTCCCCCCATATAAAGGAGAGGACGGGGAGAAATCCCTTCGGGCTGCGTCAAAATTTTTGCTCACACACACTACCTCACCCCCATTCCCCCGTCCAATCCACCTCATGCATCACAACATTTTCCATATACAAACATTCTCCATTCACCCCTGTCTTCTGTCCTCTCCCGTCCTTCCTCAACCGACATTCCCCTCTTCCCCAAAGCCCCCTTCACCCCATCCATCCATCTCATCCTAGGACGTCCCCTCATGTTCACTCCCTCCACATCTGCCTTCCATACCTCCTTTACTAGTCTTTCTTCACTCATTCTTTCCATGTGTCCAAACCATCCTAATACTCTTTCATCCACCCTATCTCCCAGCTCCCTTTCCACCCCTGTTCTCCTCCTCACTTCCTCATTTCTCACTCTATCTAGCCTAGTAACCCCCATCATACTTCTCAGACACTTCATCTCAAACACATTCAAGTTCCTTCTCTCTTCCTCTCTCATGTTCCATGTTTCTGCTCCATACAGTGCTGTTGGCACAATCACTCCTTCATACAGTCTCCTCTTAGCATCCATTCCCAGATTCCTATTCATCATTACACTTTTTAAACCACCAAGGCATTTACTCGCTTCTCTCAATCTACATTCTACCTCCACCTTCACTCCACCCTTTCCTGCCACATTTGCACCCAAATATCTAAAACTATCCACTTCCTCCAGTCGCTCTCCCTTAATGCTCATTTCCAGTCTACTGCCACTTTCACCCCTTGTACATCTCATCACCTTACTTTTACCCACATTTATCTTCAGCTTTCTTCTATCACACACTCTCCCAAACTCTGTCACCAGCTTCCTCAATCCCTCCTCCGATCCTGCCACAAGCGTAAACACAATACAAGAATTTAAGAACAAACTTGATCTTGCGAGATACAAAAATGGGTCACCACGAGCATGGCTCCCCTTCCCATATAATACAACTAGGTAAATACAACTATGTAAATACATACATGCGGGCCCTAGGTATCATAGATTGGAGAGTAAGAGATGGAACCCAATGAGCATTGCTTCATTCCTGTGTACTACAATTAGGTAAATACACACATATGGATGGATGGGGTAAAAGGGACATTGGGAAAGAGGGGAATGTCTATTGAGGAAGGATGGGAGAAGACACATAGGGGTGAATGGTGAATAGTTGTGTATGGATGATGGTGTGATGCATGAGGGGGAGTGGGTGGGGGATGGGGGGTGAGGGAGTATGTGTGAAAAATAAATTGACACAGCCTGATGGAATTTCTCCCCGTCTTCTCCATTTCTGCATGAGGGGCTGGAGAGAGGGGGGTCGCCATTTTAATGAAGCAGCCTTGCTGTCAATGTGCTGTGTCTTGTGACACAGTTTCAGATGCAGGGATGACCTGTCATCCAGGAGGAGCCAAGATAAGAGGGAGAGAAGAGGGTGGATGGGAGTGGAGTATGTGGGGATGGAATGGGTGGGAGTAATTTTTATGCCTATGTTTTTTGGCTACCCTTGTAAGGGGGAAAAAGTCTTTGGTATATGTATGTACCAAGAGCTTTTTCACCCTCATAAGGGGGGTAGCCAAGTCAAACGCATGCACCTACTCCCATTTTACTTCCACCACTCCCATCTTAGCTCCTCATGGATGACAGGTCATCCCTGCATCCCACCCACTGACCTGGGTCAGAAGCAATGCAGCAAGACACAGCACATCCACAGCAAGGCTGCTTCACTTAATCAACAACCCCCATCTCCGTCTCCTCATGCAGAAAAAGAGAAGACGGGGAGAAATCCCTTCGGGCTGTGTCAAAATATTCACACATAAGCAGCCCCTACCCCCCCCTTCCCCTGTCCCTCCCTTGCGTAACGGCAACATTTATACACATTCACTCTCTGCTCATCCCTATATCCTGCCTTCTCCATTCCTTGCTCAACAGACATGAGGAGACAAGAAAAGAGGGAGGGAGGGTTGTAAATGGGAGTCAAATGGGTGACGATGAAAAATGTGGGAGTGGAATTATGCCTTTTGATTTTGGCTACCCCCCTTATAAGGGGGAAAAGGCCCCTGGTATATGGTATGGTAATATGGACTCGTGTAGCTCATTGAAGAAGTGTGTGATTGATGATGATGATATGGTTTACTGTCACAAACTCCCCCCTTATCAGAAGGCTAGGACAGTACCCTTCACAGAGGACTTTGTAGCGTGGAATTTAATGAACCGTGCCCTTGGTTCAACTTTGCCAGTGGCAGGGTTCGAACCACCATCCCCTTGATAGTCGCCGTAAGTAACGATGCCCTAACCTGACCAACCAGCGTGATTACAGATTGAAAATACGACTTTTCTTTATTCCGCAGGTACGTTACTTACTTGAGAGGAGTGGAAGGAGACATCTTCCTCTTGGGCGAAGAAATCAGGATGCTTTTGACAAAATTGCATCCGAATAGCATCATCCGAGTGCGCGTTCACGAACCGCATCAAGTGATCCAAGTCAAGGGTGATTATGTGAATGACATAAAGGAATATTTATTGAAGAAAGGATTCTAAATTACTTACGGAAGATACCTGTTGGTACTCTTTGGTATTTCAAGTTTTCTGTGAATAGATTTCAGGTATTCCATGAAAATAGAGTTTCTTTGATTATAGTTTGTTGTTGTGTAAATAGTACCGGGGTTATGAGTTGTGTCATGAATTTTGTATGCTCTTTTGTTTTTAATAAAAAATCTATTATTATACAAGAATTTTAATTGCATTTATTGTATTTTATTGTATTCATATTATTGTAAATTTATTTTATTGTATTTATATTATTGTAAATTCATTTTATCGTATTTTATTGTGTTTTAACATTATCTATTTGAGATGTGCTGTGTCTTCCGACACTACTTGTGACCCAGGGCAGTGGACAAGATGCAGGGGTGACCTGTCATCCAGGAAGTGCCAAGATAAGAGGGAGGGAAGAGGGTGGAGGGGAGTGGAGTATATAGGGGATGGAATGGGTGGGAGTGGTTTTTATGCATTTGTATTTTGGCTACCTCCCTTGTAAGGGGGAAAAAGGCTATGGTAGTATGTATGTATTCATCTAGTCAGTATCCAATGGACACAAAACACATACTACAATACCCTACACAAACAATCCCAAGATACATGCATACAAATACCAAAGGATCTTTTCCTCCTTACAAGGGAAGTAGCCAAAAAACAAAAGGCATAAAAACCACACCCACCCATTCCATCCCCAACATACTCCATTCCCCTCCACTCTCTTCCCTCCCTCTTATCTTGGCACCTCCTGGATGATGGGCCATGTCCCAAGATAACGCAATATTTCTTCCCAGAGCAACATGTGGATCCATGTGAAAATTGTTCCTGTTTACCTGAGGGCTGCGGGTCTTCTGCAAGAAAGACTAGGGACAAGGAATTGATTGACTGAATGACATACAGGGTTAAAGATGCTCTACAGTGGGGAAAGAATTTAATCACCCAATGGAACATTGAGTAACAGTTCATGGAGCACCGACGGAGACCAAATCTCCAGACACTAGGTGATGTCTCGTATTCACCTCATGTCTTGTTACGCTATGTACACCCAACCCCCACAAAGGACTGATGAAACAAAAGTCATGATATATTGTGTTTTTATTCTTTAATTATGTATTTGATGAGCTTCAGAATTTCATTCCCTATTAGTCAAAGCTCAGTCACGAAGACTAGTAAATAATGTAAGCAAAACCAGTGAAAATGTTTAAGTGTTTTACTTGATCTTAGTTTCAATGAAATGTCAGAAAATATTGCCCAAATACACACACACACACATACAAGCACAATAGCTAAAATATGTGAAGAAGTTATCAAAAGTAGATGGACTAAACATCTGGAAGAAAACTGTATACTGAATCCAAAACAAGTTGGCTTTAGACAAGGATGATCATGTGCCACAAACCTGAATTATTTTTATTCAAGGTTAATAGATATAATACAAGAATGGGACGGATGGGCAGATTGTGCTTAGATCTACTGATCATTTACAGAATCAGGGAAGTCCTTGACTTATTAAAGTGGGATAAAAGAAAAACAAGAGGACATTAAATAGTTTTCTACACAGAGTGGAGGATGTCTGGAACAAATGGGACGAAACAATGGTATGTGCAAACAAGAATTGAAGAACAAACTAGATGCTGAAAGATACAAAGACGGACACTACGAGCATAGCTCCCCTTCCCATATAATACAAGTAGGTAAATATATATATATATATATATATATATATATATATATATATATATATGCGGTCAACACCGCGTGAACAAAAGGTAGGGACTAATATGGCGGGCATTGACTGGGGATACTGCTCTTCCGACTCGTGCGTTGCTAGTGTATGTAGTCATATCTGCGGGTATGCCTTCGCTGAATGAAGTCGCCTGGCGCTAGACAACAAATTCAAATATACTTCGTTGATATCAGTGAACGGGTAAATTAAGTTCTATTTAACCCCTTTGGGCAAAGGATTTCCCTCGGCTGAACAAAATTCCCAATGAATCGAGGCGGAAGGCATATTAATCTGGGTTTTATTTATTATGTGGTTAGACTCAACCACTTTCATTGTAAAAAGGAAATTGTCTTAATTATCATGAATATGATTACTTTGCGACAACCAAAATAGATGTACGATATACATCGTTTTGGTAATAAATTGTTGTAGGATAGGTTTAAAGGCCTACCTTGAAAAAATCTGGCAACTTTACCTGTACGAACAATCTCTACATTTCTTATTTATTTTATATTTAATTTACCATCATATCATATACTTTGTATATATGTATAACTCTTATCTTTTTATTTATACTTTAACAGCCAATCCTTTGTTTCCATAATACTTTAATTTTCAAATAAATGATGAAACTGCAACTGTTGATGACGTAATATCGCTTCCTGTTGGTATGTTCCTATGGAGAAGACTGGAATTCATGACAATTAAGTCCATGTCAAGTGTACATGACAGTATTATTAATAAAAATATATATAGCTCTTGCCACCCGCTAGATAATAAGAATAAATCCATATAATACAATACCGATTATATTACAGTTATTAACAGTTTTATCTGAAACAGTCCCGTTTTCGCATTCTGTACTCGAATATATATATTTCACTAAGTTATTGTAAGTAATTATTGTTATAATTATTACTTGCCCTATGAGCAATATTTTTCTTACATTACTACACAGGGCACCACACAAACAATCCGTAACCTTGTAAATTAACTTGTCAAATGTCAGTTGATAGTGGGCTGTGTGTCGTAAAGGTTGTGGTTTTCCCGTGACACTGGCACTCTGGCAGTAAAGAGGTGAGTAGTGTATATCAAATTCTGTGACATAGCTAGCAAATGAACATTTTGTTTTTTCGTGTCATGAAAAAAATATACTGCAAACAAGGTATGTCCATGCCTGTTTAAGTAGGCTACGTTATGATAAGCTGATTGTATCGCAATCTTTTCAGACTGAAAAGATTAATATCCAGGTGTGATGATGTAAATCGGTTTGCATCCATAACCAACAACACTTAATTCAGTGCATGGGTTGGCATTAATTATTACGAAAACAAAACCTCACTCTCAATTACCTTGGCATATTATCATGGGTATAATTTTGTGTATAACGAATCTCTGTAAATCGATCACATTAGATAGCAGGATTTTCATCGTAAGAGAATTATGAACAGACATGTGATACTGTTAACACTTATCATGAAAAAATGGGGAAGTGGCAACGTTGTATAGTTCTTGCGTAGTTTTTGTTTGTTTGTCAACTGATATAAACTCGAACCAGTGACGTAGGTAAAACTAATATAAATTCCTGTTATATTTTTAAGTTACATTAACACATATTTTATAAGATAACAAGAGAATTGTAGTTGTTTAAAATAATATAACTTGAAAGCAATTTCAACTGTCTCCGCGCCATCCAACTGTCGACCGTCACAAAATATTCGACTTTAAGAATTCGGTGCGGTGGTGTGACGTCTGATTTCTTTGTCATGGTATGTGTTCTAACCTACCATGTTTTTATTAGGTAAAACAAAAGGAACATTCTCAATGGTTTATCTGTGCAGGGGATTTATTTCAGAACTGTTTTTTAATTTACAGAGAAAGATTGCTTGGCGGCTGTCAGAACAAACGACTAGTTGACAGTTGCAAGAAAATTAAACTAGAATATTACTTCAATGTAAGTTATATTCTAAATGTTTACATCGATGATGTAGGAAACGGTGATTTTGTAACTGATGACCGGGATTAAATTTATTCCTGTCACCGATCGTTGTGAATATTTTAAAGTAACGAATTTGAATTATTATTGAGCCTCATAAATATTTGCACAGTCGTTATATAGATTATTTTAACTAATTATATGTGATACTTGTACATATTCCGCTCAAAATGATAGAAAACACTATTCCTTCATGGGCTAGTGCTGTAGAAGTGCACGTTCAAATATTCATCAACTGGAGTATCTAGTAAATAAGAAAACTTATATTTCTTTCTTTGTTCAGTTCCTGTTTTGTAATAATAAGGGAACTTCTCATGTTATAAGCCATTGTTGAAATTGTAGGCGAAATGATTAATTATTTTTAGCAGATGGAAGGAAGTGTTGCCATATATAAAGTTGCACTATTTTTAGCAGATGGAAGGAAGTGTTGCCATATACAAGTTGCTCTGCAGAATTTACTGAACAAGTATATTCTAATTTCAGAAGTCTTACGTTGTTCTGATTTATGAATTAGTGATGATGGTAAAATTGATAGAGTTCTTTTTTCACCTTCCTGAATTTTGATAAGGACAGAAACGGACGATTTTTTTTAATTCAAATAATCGACACCAAAGTTGGCATCATCTTCGCGACAATGACTAGTCGAACGCCGTTCAAATGCGTGACCACAGACAAGTCAAGGAACTTTGATGTCTTTGTGTTAAGGCGCGTTAAGAGACCATAAGTTTTTGCATAAATCAGTAATTAAATAATAAAAAACCATATATATTTCCTTTCCAATACTTATTTGTTTCAAAATATGCAGAATCAAAACACAATGTAAACAGTGCTGTTTTTCATTATGAGATGCTCATACTGTGTCGTCTTTAATGGGACCTTTCGCAGTCAGGCTCGTAGATTCCTATTAGCGCTAGAATTTTCAATAGATTCGGATTTCACGAGGCAAAGGGGTGACTTAGCTAATTTGGGAACCGATATTTAAAAAAAGATACGCCATAAATTGCTGCATAAATGTTTTTAAAATTAAAAACATGACTCATAATGTTATAATTTTTACTTACTGGTGTGTGATAAGGCTTTGTTAATTTAATTATAAGGTAAAACTAAAAATAGGTAATTATTTTTACTGAAGTAACTATGAGCAGTAAAAATAAGATAATGTTGATTTCGGTTTGTGCATTTTATCTGAGAGTGTTGAAAAATAATGGATATCACTGTCACGTCCTGTACTTGAAGATAATCAGTGAGATAAAAAAAAATAACAACAGTAGTGACGGACGTACGAAGTTAACGACATTTTTGTAAAGAATAGCCTCTTAGATCTGCTGGGAGCTATTTTCAAACAAATATGACTAATTTTACGTGTGCCGTGGCAAACTGCACGTCAGATTAGTTAAAAATATATATAAGTTAAGACAGTTTATCGTACAGAAAAAAATTAAGTCTTCGATGCAAAATTATATTTTCGATACATTACATGGATTTGCCTATTGCTTGGTGCATTCAAATGAAAGTATATATCAGTATACGTCCATTGAAGTCGGTAGAAAATGACAAATTGCTTGACTTGATACAATTATAGGCTGTTTTACGAATATCTGTGATTATAAATAGAGGCTCAAACAATGCTATATGCCGTTTGCAATCATGAAATTAATTTACTTAAATTTCAGACACAATAATGTACAACGATACACCTCTGTAAGCTTATAAAACTTGACCAAAAAAGTATTTATTTTCCGGCAAGAATTACAAAATCTGGCGGTGTCTGGTATCAATTTGCTCACTGCGAAAGGTCCCATTGTGTACAACAACAGTACAACAGACCATCAGTGAGGCTTAATGATAATTTTTGTTGTAAAATACATACCTTGCAAAATGCATTTTCTAATCCTTCTTACGACTTTGCGCTCTGATTGTGAAATTCCTTGCCACGTTCCCATTCAGGTAGCCTACAACCGTGACATTTACTAAGTTTCTTGTAAACACTTGAAAAAAGGGGGAATTTATTTCAATTTTTTTTTAAAACAAACATTAAAAACATCGCATGCGGTGTAAAAGCGTAAGATTGTCAACTTACGCTGTAAGATTTGAAAATGATAGAAATTACGAAAGAAACAAAAAACGTAAGATTTGACTATGGTTCAAATTATACATACAGGTCACTAAAATGCCTCTCAAATATTCGTTCAATAGAAAACGGTAAAGTTAAACGGATGACTATATTAATTTGTTCTTATAAATTCGTATGTGATTAAGAAAAAAATATACAAATAAGAATATAATTATTTTATTTAATGGACTAAACTGCTTATTTGTGTCTTCGTTGATTTGATTTATTGTTATATATTTTTTATATTCAATTTTTTTAAGATTATTATTTGTTATCAATATTGTTATATTTCCATGGGCAATATAACTTCCCCCCCAGCAATTTATAGTACATTGGGATCACACACCAGCTCTACAAGTGATATATTTTAAACAACTTTACATTATCACTATCAGTATACATGTATATATATATATATATATATATATATATATATATATATATATGTGTGTGTGTATTTACCTAGTTGTATTTTACGGGAAGGGGAGCTATGCTCGTGAGGTCCCGTCTTCATATCTCATTTTATCTAAACTATTTTTAAATTCATGTATTGTTTTTGCACACACCACTTTCTCATCTAACTTGTTCCAACTGTCTATTGCTCTGTGAGGAAAGCTGTTCTTTTTCAAATCTCTTCTATAGTTGTCTTTTTTTATTTTCTTTCCGTGTCCTCTTGTATTTCTGTCATCCCATTTTATCAGATTCTCTCTATCAGTAATTTCTATGCCTTTCATGATTCTGTAAATAGCTATCAAATCTCCTCTCTCTCTTCTTTGCTCTAGTGTCTGTAGTTTAAGTTTTTGTAGTCTCTCTTCATATGATAGTTTTGAGAGTGTTGGTGCCAGTTTAGTAATTGCTCTTTGTATTCTTTCAAGTTTTTTTATACATTTTTTTGTACTTGGTGACCATATCGTTGCTGCATATTCCAATCTTGGTCTTATCAGGGTGATTAGGATTTTCCTCACCATTTCTTCATCCAGGTATGTAAATGCCACTTTGATTGTTCTTATTAAATTATAAGTTTCTCCAAAAATCTTATTTATATGTTTCTCAGGTGACATATTATTCATAACAATGACTCCCAGGTCCCTCTCATTTTCTACTCTTTTTATTCCTTCTTCTCCCAAATTATATGATCCTGTTATTCTGTTTTTGCTTTTTCCAAATTCCATTATACTACACTTTTTTGTATTGAACTCCATCTCCCACTTCCTACTCCATTCTTGTACTTTATTTAGATCTCTCTGTAGTGATTCACAATCCTCTTCAGTTTTCACTCTTTTCAGTAATTTTGCATCATCTGCAAAGAAGCTCATATAGCTTTCAATTCCTTCATCCATATCATTAATATATATAGCAAACATTATTGGGGCCAGAACTGTTCCCTGCGGGACACCGCTTATTACTTCATTCCATTTTGAGTGCTGATCTCTTATCACTACTCTCATTTTTCTTTCTTGCAAAAAGTCTTCCATCCAATTTAGCAATTTACCTTGTATTCCTCCTTCATATTCTAATTTCTTAAGCAACTTCTTATGTGGTACTTTGTCAAAAGCTTTTTTTAGGTCTAGAAATGCACAATCAGCCCATCCATCTCTTTCTTGTATTATATCTATTAGTCTTGAATAGAAACATATTAAATTGGTGACGCATGATCGTCCTTGTCTGAATCCAAATTGCCTTGGATTTAGTACGTTGTTTTTTTCCAAGTATTTTACCCATCTACTTTTGATAATTCTTTCACATATTTTTGCTATTGTACTTGTTAGAGAGACTGGTCTATAGTTGGTAGGTTCTTCTTTATTTCCTCCTTTATATATAGGTACTATATTTGCTTTTTTCCAATCTTCTGGAACTTTTCCTTCTTTTAAGGAACTGCTTATTATGCTATGTATTTTGTCTGCCAGTTCATTCCTACATTCTTTCAGAATCCAGTTTGCTATTTCATCTGGCCCATGCGATTTTCTGACATCAAAATTACCCAAGTGTGTCAATATTTCATTCTTCGTTACTTCTATTTCTTCCATAGGGGGGACTTTTTCCTTCCACTCAATCTCTTCAGGTTGTATATTTTCCCTTGTAAACACTGATTTAAAATGTTTGTTCATAATTTCTGCCATTTCCATTTCCTCAGTGTATTCAACTCCTCCTTGTCTTAATTTCTCCAAGTCTTGTTTGTTTTTCAGTTTATTGTTTACAAATCTGTAGAATAGTTTTGGTTGATCTTTACACTTTTCTATAACATCTTTTTCATATTTTCTTTTTTCCTCTCTGCACTTTTGTACATATTCATTTCTATAACCAGTATATATTTTCCATTTTTCAGGTCTTCTGTCTTTTTTCCATCCGGTCCAGGCTTTGTCTCTTTTGTCTTTTAACTCCCTACAACTTTTGTTGTACCAGCATTTTACATATTCTTTTTCTTGTTTTTGTCTTGGGACATACTTTTCCACTCCTTTTTTGTAAATTTTTGTCAAAATATTCCATTTCTCTTCCACTGATGTTTCTTCTTTGTATATTTCTTCCCAGTTTTCTTGTTGGAAGAATTCTCTTATTTTATCAAAGTTTGTTTTTTCATACATCATTCTTCCTTTTCTATATTGTTCATTTCTTTTCATATATTTTTCTTCATTAAGTTCCAGTTCAATCAATATGTGGTCACTTTTACCTATTGGTGTTTTATATTCAATCTTGTCCACTATTCTAGGTTCAGATGTAATTATTAAGTCTAGCCTCGATGGTTCTTCTTCATTTCTATACCTAGTGTTCTCTTGTATCCATTGTGTCATTGAATGGTCAGTAATCATCTCAAGTAGAGCATTTCCCCATGAGTCATCACCACTCTTTACTGTCATTTCTTCCCAGCAGATTTCTTTGCAATTAAAGTCGCCCATCATAACTATTCTTCCTCCGTCTTCCATTATTTTAGTTAATGCTATCTTTGTGTCCTCTAACATACTTTTATGTTCACTCTCCTCCCATGAGGCTGTTTTCGGAGGCACATAATTGATCACAAATTTTCTGCTCTTCTTATCTCGGTCTTCCACTTCTATCATAATCATCTCTACTGTATTCTTTCCATATATGACACCTTTCACGTTTATATCCTTCTTTGTCAGGAACATAACTCCACCCCCTTGTTTTTTCTCTCTGTTTCTAATCCAATAATTGTATGTATCATGTCCTACACTGTTGGGTGGTAGTGGGCCTTTTAATTTTGTTTCTACAATTCCCATTATGTCCGGTTCTTTTTCTTTCAAATAATCATTCAGTTCATTCAATCCTGTTATCAATCCATCTATATTTGTGTAAGACACTCTTAGTTTTCTGCCACTTCCATTGTGTTCTCTGTTTCCCTTATGTTTTTCTTTAGTATGTCGAACTGCTTTATTTTCATGTTCACTACTCTCCAATAGAATCTCTCTTTCTCTGACTCCGTTCTTTCCTCGTTTTTTGCCTTAGCTTCAATTCTTTTCTGCTTTTCTGCCTCTCTTTCCTCCTTATTCATTTCTCTTTTTATCCATACCTTTTTATATTGATCATTTGTTGCTAGTTTCCCTGTCTTGGATAGAATTTTCTCTGCCGTTGTTTGTGACCTGAATTTAATCTTAATTGGTCTGGTCTTATCTGTATTATATTTTCCGAGTCTGAATTTTTCCTCAATTTCCTTTATAATTTCTGGTTCATCTTCCTGGACTAATTTTAATAAACTGCTTACCCTTTCATTTTCCTCCTTGATTCTTGCGGTTCTATCTGGGTTATGTTTCTCTTCCATTCCTAATATAATTATACATTTCTTCTTGTCAGCTAATTCTCTTACTATATTCTCCTTCTGTCTCATCACTTTAATAACTGAGTCTTCATTATGTTCTTTCAATTGCTGTTTGACTATGTCAGTGAATGAAACCTTATTCCCTTCTTGGGTTATTCTTCCAATTTTTAGCTTCTGTAGCTATCGTTTCTCACTGTTTTCATTACTATTCTTCTTCAATTTCTCATTCTCCTCCTTTACATTTCCTAACTGTCTTTTTAGGTCTTCTACTTCTTCAGTTAAGTTTCTGTTAGCCTTCTCTAGTTGTTCCAATCTTTCAATTCTCTGGAAGATGGAGTCTACCTGACCAAACCTACGCTCCAAGTCCTCGATCATCTTATCGACCTTCTCTTCTAGTCTTGTCAGTCGGGGGGGTTTGTGTCCCCCCCCCCCGCTTTAAATCCCGGGAACATATTATCGTAACTTTCTACTGTATTTCTCCTCTCTATACTTCTAATCTTTACATTTTTATTTGCCATTCCGTCGTCATCCGTCTTGTGGTCGTTTCATGTTGACCTTACGCCCGTCTGCCTGGGCCAAGTCCTCCACATCCTCATTTCCTTCCATTTCCCCAGCAATCGCTCCCCGTCTCCTCTTTTCCTACTTACCTACTGCCTCACGAGCAATTTCCCCCCCCCCTGCAAATACAAAAAGGCACTTCTCTTTGCGTTGGGATCCACAATCTGCACTTTTCTTCAGAGCGTTCGTCAAGCCGTCCGTTCGTTGAAAGTGTGTGTGTGTGTGTGTGTGTGTGTATATATATATATATAATATATACGTATATATATATGTGTGTGTGTATATATATATATACATTTATATATATATATGTATATATATGTATATATATATATATACACCACACTGCCAAACTTAACAGACCACTAACTAGAAAATATCTGGATCACAACACAACAATCATTGACAGAGAAAGAGATCCCCGAAGGTTGCTACTCCTTGAAGCACTCTATATTCAAGCAAAGCAGCCATCAATTAACATCCAGGTGGAAGACCTACGGGTCTTGCCATCTGTCAAAAGAATAAGTGCTAAGCGGCTAACGAACCCCATCGCCTCGCCCACTGGGAGAGACCCCCCTCCGCGAGTGAAAACAGCACACGCTCATTGGCTACCATTCACCAATAAGCATCCGAATTTTCCTCGATAAAGTATATATATATATGTATATATATACATATATATGTATATTTATATATATATATATACATATATATATATATGTATGTATATATATATATGTATGTATATATATATATATATATATATATATATATATATATATGTGTGTGTGTGTGTGTGTGTATGTATATATATGTATATATATATATATATGTGTGTGTGTGTGTGTGTGTGTGTGTGTGTGTGTGCAAGCAATCACATCACCGTGATACGAAAGTGCAAAATAACCGCAGGAGAAGGGAAACTTGTAGACAGTAAGTACTTTCGTATATTACATCTTTAGACTAAATGAAAGAGATACAGAGTTGTGTTTAAATTTCAGCCTCTGAGAAAGCAAATAAGATTCTAGGACTGATTGCGCAATCTTTTGACTTCAAAAGCTCATCTCTCATTAACAAGCTATATAAATCGTTAGTTCGTCCTCATTTGGAATATGCTGTTTCCGTATGGTCACCGAATCTCATTAAAGACATTGACAGATTAGAAAAAGTACAATGGCGAGCCACAAAACTGATTCCATGTATCAAAAATAAATCATATGAAAATCGACTAAATCGTATGAATCTGTTTTCCTTAAAAAAAGCGTAGACTCAGAGGTGACTTGATACAGGTCTTTAAGATTCTAAAGGGAATTGACAACATCTAAAGTGACAAAATTTTCACACTGAATGAGAATCAGACAAGAAACAATGGTCTTAAACTGTCCCGAAATAGATTTTATTTGGAAGTGGGTAGAAGCAACTTCGCCAACAGTGTAGTTAATGAATGGAATAAACTTCCTGCACAGGTAGTGCAATGTAGTTCAGTTCGAAGCTTTAAGAATCATTTAGACACCTAAGCAAGATGCTGTAATGACTATAATTTATTTTATACTATTTGTTTTGTTATTATTTGTCTGTTTGGTTATTGTTATTTGCTTTATTCTCAATTATTATTAGTTATGTGTCTATTATTATTTACTATCTACCTGTTTGTTTATCATTTAACTGTATGCATTTATGTATTTTCTTTATTAATTACGTTATTATAGTTTTTATTTATTTATCATATTTTTTTTCGCATCCGACCTAGATATGGACCAAAAGGTCTCCTGTCGGCATGCTCCGCCTTTGTAATCCTTTGTAAATGTAAATATCAGGTTGCAATCGTAGGGGGGGCGGGTGACCTTACCCCAATCGACCTGACCAACACATATGGTTCAATCTGGCGGAAACATCTTAGTCACCATTTGGGTTACCAATTTATCACATTTAAAATGTCCATAGCTTAAGTTTATATTTTTATCAAAAGTGCCTGATATTAAGCAAGATTCTATTACATTTCTTTCATGTAGGTTCTTTCCTTTGGCTAAAATTGTTGCCTTAGACCAATCAATATGATGGTTGTATAATGCTTTGTGTTGAAATAACGCATTATTTTCGTGGACAGATTTCACACTATGTGTTGGGAAATCCTTGTTTCCAAGTTGTTTTTTTTTCCAGTTTCTCCAATATAAAATTTGTTGCAATCTTGACATGGAATTTTATAGACCTTAGCCCGCCTAAAAACAACGGTGTGGTATATAAAATTCCATGCCAAGATTATAACAAATTTTATGTTGGATAAACTGGAAAAAAACTTGAAAGCAAGGATTTCCCAACATAAATATAATGCGAGATCTGCCTTGAAAAACAATGCGTTATTTTATAAAGGATTACAAAGGCGGAGCATGCCGACAGGAGACCTTTTGATCCATATCTAGGTCGGATGCGAAAAAAAAATCATAATAATAATAAAATAATAAATAAAAACTATAATAATGTAAATAACAAATAAAATACATGAATAAATGCATAGGTATAGTAAAATAATAAACAAACAGGACACAAATGATAACAAAACAAAAACAAAAACAAATAATATAATATTATTATTATCACACACACACACAAACATCATCAGTGGAATTGTGCACTAGCTAAACCTCAGCAGCAAAAAACAACCTTTGACCTCATCGCAAAAATAAATCGATCATATTGTTTGGTCTAAGGCAACAATTTTAGCCAAAGAAATGTAATAGAACCTTGCTTAATATCAGGCACTTTTGATAAACATATAAACTTAAGCTATGGACATTTTAACTGTGATAAATTGGTAACCCAAATGGTGACCCAAGATGTTTCCGCCAGATTGAACCCTATGTGTTGGTCAGGTCGATTGGGGTAAGGTCATCCCCCCCCCGCATTGTATTGTCTCCCCCCTCCCCCCTACGTTTGCTACCTGATACTTACATTTAAACACAACTCTGTATCTCTTTCATTTAGTCTGAAGATGTAATATGCTAAAGTATTTACTGTCTACAAGTTTCCCTTCTCCTGTGGTTATTTTGCATATATATATATATATATATATATATATTTATATGTATATATATATATTTATATATACATGTATAAATATATATTTATATATATATAATATATGTATATATATAATATATGTATATATATATATATATATATATATATATATATATATGCAAAGTATAAAAAGAAACTAACGAAGCACAGCGCTTTCATATATTACATCTTCAGTGGAGATGTAATTTACGAAAGCGCTCTGCTTCGTTAGTTTCTTTTTTTGAAGTGGCCTACTTTGCATTAGTGAACACACGTACCCGTGTTCTTATTAGCACGCGCGCGCGCGCACACACACACACACACACGCACGCACACACACACACACACACACACACACACACATATATATATATATATATATATATATATATATATATATATATATATATATATATATATATATGTCTGTGTGTGTAATTCACCATGGTCTTGGATTACGTGTTGGACTTCGTGATTAACAGCTACTACTCTCCCGGAAGACAGCTCAGACCTCATATATGACCGATCTATGGGTAATGCTGTGACCTGACACCCCTTCAACTCCCCGCCCACGAGAGTTGGAGTAACGACTCGCAGCGATACTGAAATTTCAGCCCTGGACGGGATCCAAACCCGGACCGCCGTAGTAACAGTAGTTACGAACGCTGCCACTGCGCCATCGAGTGTTTGTGTGACGTCATCGACGCCCACAAACACAGGAAATGCATCAGATAGAATCACAGATAAAATAATCTCAACCTCCGATAGTAAAGCAGATAACGATAAGACATTATATAACGCAGTTATAGCGAAGAAACCCAGGCAGACGTTATAACAAAGGATTACAAAGGCGGAGCATGCTGACAGGAGACCTTTTGGTCCAGAACTAGTTCGAATGCGAAAGAAAATATAATAAAGATAAATAAATGAAAAATATTTTTTTTATGATAATATAAATAATTTTAAAATAAGAAAATGCATTGGTATAGTTAAATAATAAACAGGTAAATGATAAATAATAATGAATTAACAGATAAATAATAATAAACGTAAACCAAGCAAATAATAAACAGACAAATAATAAACAAACAATATAAAATAAATGACAGTCATTACAACATCATGCTTAGATGTTTATACATACAGCGTTTCTACAGGATGGCCCAAAAGTAGGTGGACTGTGTGTAACATTAATGTTATTATTTAATGTCCATCTACTTTTGGAGCACCCTGTGTGTATATATGTGTATATATATGTATAGATATGTATATATATGTATATATATATATATGTATATATATACACACATACAGAATATCGTCATGTTGCGCGTAATTGTATATAACTTTCACTCCACCCACAGATCATAATTATGTGGAAATGTGGAAAAAAAAAATTTTTCTTTTTTTTGTCCAGTTACTTGATAAATATGACCTTTGGAGATTGAATGTACAGTCACGGGCAAACATTAGGACACACGGTAATTTCTCTTTTTTTTTTTTTTTTTTTTTTTAGTACGTGATACATTTTCCAATGTAGTATTTAGCTTACGGTTAAGTAATTTTCTTGAATAAAAATGTAAGACAAAGAAATTGAATTTTGTATCATAGAAATCTCTGAGTGGGTCAAAACTCTTGGTCGTGACTGTACAGTCATGGGATGATCGCTGTCTGAGCTTTTTAGAACATTGGTATAACGTTGGTATATCATTGGTATGTCATTAGTATAACAATGATATAGTATTGGTATAACATTAATATAACGTTGGAATATCATTGGTATAACATTGATATATCATTGGTATAACATTGGTACAGCATTGGCATAACATTGGCATGCCATTGGTATAACATTGGTATAACATTGGCATGTCATTGGTATATCATTGGTATAATATTGGTATAACATTATTTATATTGAATTGTATACTATAGATAAATATGCATTATGTCTGTTATATATCATAGAAAATGGTTGAGGTGACTGATAAAATTCTAAATTGCAAGGATGTAACGGCAAATACTTGTTTTTAGAATTATTTCTTTGTTCAAATTAATTGTCATTTACTTTTTTTTTTTTTTTATAGCAAATGCGTTGACGCCCCCCTCCCCTTGTGTGTTCCTCACTTCACCCTAGCGGGTGGGGTCGCGCCCCCTAGTTTGGGAACCACGGATTCGCGTTCTGTCGATATTTAGCGAGTTACAAAGGATTACAAGGGAGGAGCATGCCGACAGGAGACCTTTTGGTCCATAACTAGGTCGGATGCGAAAAAAAATATATGATAATGATAAATAATGGCTACCCTCATTCATGAAAATATCGTGTGTGGGTGTGTGATTCACCACCATTGTCTTGGATCACGTGTTGGACTAGTGATCGACAGCTATTCCCCTTTCGGAAGAGAGCTCAGAGCTCATATATGACTGATCTATAGGTAATACTGTGACCTTGGACGCACACACACACACACACACACACACACACACACACACACACACACACACACACACACACACACACACACACACACAACTCCCCGCTCACGAGAGTTGTAGTAACGACTCGCAGCGCAGCGATACTGAAACTATTCCAGCCCGGGGGGGGGGGATTCGAACCCGGACCGCCGCGCCGTAGTGGCGGCCGGGAACTGTACCACCGCGCCATCGAGCGTGTGCGTGGAAAGGACACAATATCTGCCCCAAGTCACATGACCTTGACTATCTCAGATATTTTGTTATCGATTTACCCCATAGATAAGAAAATACGGTTTTAAGAAAAACTATCATAACTGTCACCTAAAGACTGTACAGTATATCTCAATAAATCCATCAAGCTAGTTCTTGATCACAGTCTTGTCTACACCTAGACTCCGTTAACGTTATATAAATATTTCAAACGTCCATGCACGTTGTTTGCAAAGAATGCTAAACACAAGTTAGGGTTTGTTTGTGACCTTCACAGTCAAAACATGATTGGAATGATAAGACACACTTGGACAAAACACCAAAGTTGTATAACTCTTTATATGTGAGAAAATATTTTAGCGTTATGTAGCACTGGATGACTCGTGAGTACCGAACAGTAGCGTGTTGGACCTGAAGGAGTACAGATCACCAATTATCAGAGGTACCTGGTACTGGGCCTTGGGTGTCGGTCAAGTGACCTGTAGACCTGTAGGTCTATAGGAGTGTCCAGTGTTTGAAAGTAGTGTTTTTTTTTTTTTTTTTTTTTTTTTTTTTTTTTTTTGTAATGACTTCGTCTGTATAGATGAAGGATGAGGTGAGGAGACTACTACTACGCCAGGAGGCGCTGAGTAGCTGCGGCCGAAGCTGTCGCCTTTGCCCTATACGCCTGGAATATATATATATATATATATATATATATATATATATATATATATATATATATATATATATATGTATATAAGGGAGGTAACAAAGTCACAGGTACGTGCCTACACCCACCCATTCGGACAGGTAATTAACAGTCACTGCTTGGAATCGGAGAGGCGTGCGGGATTCGAACCCACGACTAAGCGTATCCGAGGCCAGCACGCTTGCGATGACGTCACTAGTCTTATAAATGATTCACAACACATTTTGATTCGTTTTGGGAAATATGCGAATTATACAAAAAATAATGACAATAATTATCATTTAATCCTTTTGTTATGTTTACAAAGTTCCGCAAGAATTTATGACGAAAAATCTTCTAGAAAAACCTGTCTAGAGAAGAAGTAATATTCAGAAAAGATAGTCTACTATAGACTAATCTATTAAAGGAAATTCTATTTTTGACCATATATAGAAAAACTAATAAATTAAACAACAGAAAATGTGGCTTTCGTAGACTACGAAAAGGCATTTGACTTAGTATAAAAAGCACTTAATACTTAACTCTTTGTAGAAGAATATTTTGTAGAAATTCTACAGAATATTTACGCGAAAGGGACAATAGTAGGCCAACTGTATAAAGGGAAATAAATATGAAGATAGTGTCACGGGATAACAGTATCTAGTACGTCCCACGATTGTATACAACTGGAAAAGCGTTCTCACGAATTGTGAATATTGTGTAAAGAATTCACGACATTTTACATGTGAGATTATATACTTAACACTTTTTCAATTGGGATTTTTTTTTTAAGTTACCAACTGCATTATCAGGTCTACAAGAAATTCACAAGATTTGCTCAAACTATGTTTCGCAAAGCGTAAAGTGCCTCCCGGCGTAAACCGTTTACTGAGAAGCCATGTAAATGTGACCATTTGGTTTCTGTTAGTTTAAGCCAAAAAATAAAAATAAAAATAAAAATAAATAGATAAATAGGCAAAAATAAATAAGATAGACAAAAATAAATAAATAAAACTGGACGTCCAACGTACCATTGCATCACATTTTTATTTTATTTTATTTTATTTTAATTTTAATTTATTTTCACAAACTGCCTTTATAGAAACCAAATGTTCCTTCTTAGATGGATTATTGAAAAAAAAAGAAAAAAAAAATCAAATTTCCAGAAGATGACTCATACTGTGGTGAGTTTTAATGTATTCCCAGCGGTATTCTTGGCGGAATACACGTAATATTCTTAGACAAATATTCCTTTCATAAATCTGTCTGTGGTTCCATTCAACCAGAGTATAATAACAAGCATTCATAAAATGTACACAAGACAACCTTGAAGCAGAGATCTCCCGTTACAAAGGAAATATAAAAATAAGCAAATAAATGAATAGATAAATTAAATAATAATTAAATGAATGAATTGGTAAATAAATGAAATAAGGATAAAAACAAGTATATGATGAAAGTATGAAATCCCAATTAGGAAAAATATAATTTATGAAGAGTTTGTTCCTAATTTTTTTTATATGATGGCCTATAATGGTATATCATAATTTACTTCCTCATTTGTCAAAATCAGTACAATGTATGAATGTATATATATATATATATATATATATATGTATAATTATATATATATATATATAATCATATGTATATATAATTTTATGTATATATATATATATATATATATATATATATATATATATATATATATATTTAGTTTTACCAGTCTTTATGGACACCATCCTTCCTCAGAACTAGTTTGCTTTAAACGAGTTTAGCAGGAACGAGTCTATGCAGTAGATTACGAGTAAAGTGCAAAATTATGGTACTTGTGACGTAAGCATCACGTGACCCAATTATGGGGATGACGCGGAAGCGTGACGTCATAGTGCCTTCAAGATGTGATGATGCAAGGAGGTTCTTATAAGAATGAAAGAGACTGCAAGAGACCCTAAGGCCTACACTAGACAGTTCCGTGTCCATTACCACGTCATCCCCATCCATAAAGCTGTTTAACCGTTTCTTAAAACAACCGATAGTTTCAGCGCTCACTAATTGGTTACTAAGTCTATTCCATTCGCTGATCACCCTATTAGTAAACAAATTCTTGCCCATTTCCTTCTTAAGTCTGAATTTATCCAATTTAGATCCATTACTTCGATTCCTGGCCTAGTGTCTTGATATGATGACCTTGCCTGCATGACCCTTGTTAAAGCTCTTGACCCATTTGAATACCTCTATTAGGTCACCCCGTTTTCTTCGGCCTGTGGACAATTTATGTAAAGCGTGATGGAGTATTCAGATTCTGTGTGATTATTGATTACACACTCCACGTGACGACTCCATGATTTCTCACTCCCGATGGAGGGGGAGGGGTGGGAGGGGGAGGGGGTGACCCTCCAGAAAGATGGAGTAAGACGCTAGTCTTACGAAGGATTTCCGAAATCAAGTCAATTATGTTTTCCTTGTTCGCTTTCTTCTTCCTCTTCTACTTCTTGTACTTCTACTCTTTCTTCTACTTTTTCTTCTTTTTCTCTTTTTCTTTTTCGTTTGGTACTTTCTTCTTCTTCTTCTTCGTCTTCTTCTACTTCTTTTTCTTCTACTTTTTCTTTTACTCTTTCTTCTTTTTCTCCTGTTAGTCTTGTACTTTTTTCTTCTTCTTCTTCTTCTTCGTCTTGTGCTTCTTTTTCTTCCTTTACTCTTTTCTTCTTTTTCTCTTCTTCGTCTTGTACTTCCTTTTCTTCTTCTTCTTCTTCCTTTTCTTCTTCTTCTTCTTCTTCGTCTTCTTCTACTTCTTTTTCTTCTTCTTCTACTCTTTCATCTTCCTCGTCTTGTACTTCTTCGTCTTCCTCTACTTTTTCTTCATCTTCTACTCTTTCTTCTTCTCTTTCTTCTATTCTTTCTTCTTTTTCTTATTCTTTTTTCTTGTTCTACTTCTGGCTACCCCCCTTATAACGGGGAAAAACTCTTGGGATATAGAAAGATTATTCTTCTTGTCCATCTTCTAGTTGTGTCATTTGGAAGAATCCCCCCCCCCCATTCCCCTGTGTTAACTTAACCTTGATCTTAATCTCATTGTCCCTATGCGCATAACTTCCTATAGATAAACACGGTTACCTCAGCCTTAATTGCGAAACAGTTTTGAGTAAGTTTAAGTCCGTTATTTGAGGTCTTTTTGAGGACTTTCTGAGGACGTCTTTGAAATGGTACACAACGTCCTTGAGTCAACCTTGAGTAGACTCGAAGACATTCCCCCCCCTCTCTCTCTCCATCTCTCTCTCTCTCTCTCTCTCTCTCTCTCTCTCTCTCTCTCCTCTCTCTTTCCCCTCTCTCTCTCCTCTCTCTCTCTCTCTCTCTCTCTCTCTCTCTCTCTCTCTCTCTCTCTCTCTCTCTCTCCCTTCCTCTCTCTCTCCCTCCTCTCTCTCTCTCTCTCTCCTCTCTTTCTCTCTCTCTCTCTCTCTCTCTCTCTCTCTCCCTTCCTCTCTCTCTCCCTCCTCTCTCTCTCCCTCCTCTCTCTCTCTCTCTCTCTCTCTCTCTCTCTCTCTCTCTCTCTCTCTCTCTCTCTCTCCCCCCTCTTTCTCTCTCTCTCATTTGTTGTGCTTCATCCCAGTTCATTTGTCATTTTCAAGACCTCTCTCCACCCCTCTCTCCCCCTCTCTCTCCTCTCTCTCCTCTCTCTCTCTCTCTCTCTCTCTCTCTCTCTCTCTCTCTCTCTCTCTCTCTCTCTCTCCCCCTCTCTCTCTCTTGTGCTTTTCTGTTCTTTATGCTTGTGTATTTGTCAAAGTCATTAATCATCTGTGCATTGTAGAAATTATTTTCATCCTTAAATGCACAAGGGGTCCTGGAGCTCGTATTAATCCGATACTGTGAACCCTGGTCAGTGATGTTTTTTCCATTTTTTTTTTCATTTAATAACAGTTAATAACAACGGGGAAAGTCTGCGTACGTGCGATGGTTGAGTCTGTGAGAGCAGAGGCTCTATTGATCGTAGCCGTCGACGTCGTCAGCTTCGTCGTCGTTCCCAATTCACCTTCAAGAGGTCGTTCCCCTTTTTCGTTCTTTGGTTCCTTTTTCGAAAGGAACCGAAACTACATAAAACGAAAATAAAATAAAAACTCGAATTAAATTCACTTAGGACTTAATTACAACCATTTGTGCGTTTCCAAACTCAGTCACAAAGACGTGACGTCAGAGTGCTTGCGTGCTGGTGTATGATATGAAGGCGGTGGTGGAGGAGGTGGAGGTGGAGGAGGAGGTGGTGGAGGTGGTGGTAGTGGTGGTGGTGGTGCCACTACACAGTTCATACTAGTTCACGAACCACAGTGAGTTGGTGGCACTCGTGTATACACCGCTAGCCGGTTCTTGGTGTTCTTATATTCCATACAGTAAGTGTTTGTTTACGTAGTTAGAAATGACCTTGTTTCAGGTCAACAGCGGCTTAGGAAAAGAGGTCATTTCGTGTCACAAGTTGAGTAGAAAGGAAGAAAATGGAGGAAATGGATATTGCGTCATCGCCAGAGATCAGAGCATTGGCTTTGTATATGTGTATGTAATTACCACACAGACACACACACGTACACATACACGCACACGTACACATACACAGACACACACACACACACACACACACACACACACACACACACACACACACACACATATATATATATATATATATATATATACATATATATATGTATGTATATACACACATACATATATATATATGTGTGTATGTGTACGTGTGTGTGTGTGTGACCGACTATTTTTTACTGACTGGAATACCCGTAGCCCCAGAATAGCTGGCAACGATCCTGAAGACTCCTCACAGATCTATCCAGGAATAAACACAGGCTTTTTTCTTGTTCTTTATCAGTGCGAATCATTTTCTCTACCACCTGCTGGTAGGGAGAAGAGGGGTGGAGGAGGAAGAGGAGGCGGGGAGGAGATCAATCGTACACTGCCAGTCCTTATGTAAGGGTGTAAGGGAAAATATTCCAAAATTATTCAAAAATATTCCAAAATTATTCATTTCCTCGGCTCTGTCCGGGGACGGAGTACCAGCCCATCGGGGTTGCACATTTAGATGGTGAGGTATTGAAGGTATTTGGACATGGGTGAGAGGGAAGAGGATTGTATTTCACGTCCATCACGCAGGTTTGCCATGTGTTGTTAATTGTCAATATTCCACAGCTAATTGAAGACAATTTCATGATTTTATTTAATTTTTATATTTATTTATGTGTTTATTTATTTGCGAGCTCAGATTTAGTGATAAAAAGTTGAGTGAATTATTTTTTATTGATTTTTTTTCTATGTATTTATTTTTATTTTATTTATTTATTTAGTATGTTTATTTGTGAGTTCCGATTTAGTGGTGAAATTGAGTGAATTGTTTTTATATTTATTTTTCTTATTAATTATTTATTTCTTATTTTTCATTTATTTGTTCTTATTTATTTTTATTTATTTTATTTTATTTTATTTATTTATTTATTTTTGTTTTATTTCATTTTATTGTTTTTAAGTTTATTTCAAGCACCAAGTGCCTTGGCATTTTGATATGACATATTGTTTGTGTGATATTTTGGGACCAATCATTTGGCAACACTGTGCAGAGATGCCAGTTCACTTATTAATTGCACAATTCCTCAAAGATTTATATTACGGAAGACAAAATGGCCTCTTCGTAATCTATTTAAACTTGTGATAATATCTTTTTTTTATAAAGAATAAGTTTTATATGATTATCATGCCAAGATTATTTTTCGTTTTTATAAAAAAGAAAGAAAAATCTTTACCCTGCAACAGATTTTCATGAATGAATTCTTGTTCCTGAATGGAAGTACTTGCCTGTATGTATGTATATATATATATATATATATATATATATATATATATATATATATATGTGTGTGTGTGTGTGTTTGTGTGAGCGCGCGCGTGTATGTGTGTATACATACACACACACACATACACCCTCACACGGACACACGAATCCTGCCCAGGGCCGAAATTAATTTCGGTACAGCTGCGCTTCGGGTCGTTACTCTGACTCTCGACACACATATATATATATATATATGTATATATATATATATATATATATATGTGTGTGTGTGTGTGTGTGTATAACTAGTGTGTTATACATTAAATTCAGTACATTAACTTTCTTCTACACCCCCTCCCATCCTCATTCATCTGTTATGATTTCAGCGCGCGCGCGCACACACACACACAGACAAACACACACACACACACACACACACACACACACACACGATTCGTGGCTCAGTGGTTAGAGTTCTCGGTTGCCACTACGGTGGTCCGGGTTCGAATCCCCCCGGGCTAAAATAAATTCAGTATCGCTGCGCTGCGAGTCGTTACTCTAACTCCCGTGGGCGGGGAGTTGGGGTGTGTGTGCGTGTAAGGTCACAACATTACCCATAGATCGGTCATATATGAGCTCTGAACTCTCTTCCGGGATGGAAATTGCTGTCGATCACGAGTCCAACACGTGATCCAAGACCATGGTGAATCACACACACACACACACACACACACACACACACACACACACACACACACACACACACACACAGACAAATAAATTTTAATCTAGGTATAATAGATAATACTTTAGTTGTCATTTCAGACTAATATTAAATATATTTTGGCGTACAGCAATAGAAAATAATGATTCAAATGCACAAAACAAACAAAATAAGACGCAAAATACAAAAACAGAAGAAATTAAATATAAGATATCAATGTAAAAAATAATCTAATTGATTTACAACTAAGTAATCAAATGAATATTATTTTTTTCAAATTAGATTTAAAAGATAATTAATCACCTCGTGTATTTACAACAAATAATGATAAATGAATTTTTTTATTTTATGATTTATAAAAAGTGTGTCGGTGATGATGTGTGTGGATGTAATTGTATATATTACCACACCCTCACACCCACACGCACACCCACACACAATCCGTACACACGTACACACACGCACACATACGTACACATACGTACACATGTACACTGATCTTTAGATTTTATATTTGTGTATGTCTAGTTAACTTTATTATCATTTGTGTATTAAACTGTTTTAATAATTTAACAAATGTTATTACAATTTCTAAGTTTTGGTGAATCAAAATAAAAAATCAACATTTCTTGGGTTAATTAGCTTTCTTTTTAAAATGCTTCCAAATTTGGTTAATGGGGCATTAATTGTTACTTAATTAAAAAATCAATACAATAAGAATGTATAAAATAGAATATAATTGAAATAATGTTACGTTTTCTTTCCGCGTCTCAGTATTTAACGAGTCCGTTTTCTGTGGAGACTATCTTGTCGAACGTTTGGACGATAATTTGAATTCAAAAAGTAACGGGCATGAGATAACGGAAATTTTTGTGTTTATATGTATATATATATATATATATATATATATATATATATATATATATAAACTAAACACTGATCTCCCCCTTCTTATTCGTAGCTATGATAAGGTAATGATGTATATGTACGTTGTTTTAATTTATGCTGTTTCACTTTTTGTTTGATTTATGGTGCATCGAATAATCACATGTATGCATGTGTGTATATATATATATATATATGTGTGTGTGTGTGTGTGTGTGTATGTATGTATATATATGTGTATATATATGTATATATATATATATATATATATATATATATATATATATATATATATATATATATGGCAACTGGGATCATTGCGACGTGACAAACTTTACGTGACAAAATGACGTCATATTTTGCAAACTTGACAAATAAAACTTGGCTTACAATTTTCAACTTTAACTACAAGGTTTATAAATCTCAAGAAAGTAAAAATAAATGTATCAATGGATTTTTATTTTTACTTGAAAGAGGAAATAGGTAAAGTTTAACGGTTTTATTTTAAAAATTGTCAGAAGAGATCGTGGGCCTGTTCCAGTCGACGACTTGGGTCTATTTGCGAAGTCGTCGCTAGCGAGCGATGACCGTTAAGTTAGCGGAAGCAGCAAAGTATGAACGCTAAGTTAACACTGAACACGTTTTGTTTGAACATTGTTCAAATATATCTTTTAATTTATTACTTTCAGTTCCAATAGATGGAGTAAGCTTTGTTGTAAACTTAACCTAAATTTAGTTTAGATATTGAGTTTTCTCATTAAAACTTTTTTTTTTTTTCAGAATGCTTCGGATGTTTTTCGCGAAGTAACATTCAGCCGATCGAAAGGTTTCCCAAAACATTTTTAACTTCGTCTAAACTTCGCCTTTTTCAACGAAGACAGAGAGGACTGGGCCACCAAGAGAATAATTAGTAAGTCGTTATTTTAAACATTATATATATATATATATACATATATATATATATATATATATATATATATATATATATATATATAATCAGTTATTTACTCAATAATCTGTTCTCTGGGCAATTATAATAATTAATAATATATTACTAATAATTTGCTCCTAAATTATTTAAAATCACAACAGTGGAACTCAATAATACACAGTGGAACAGGTATATTGATAATTAATTTTCTCAATATAGGCTAGTCAAAAGTCTTTGAAAAGGGAAGGATATAATTTATGTATACATTTATCAAAAGATTTCAAGATGTATTCAAATAGTTATTATTATTATTATCATTGCTATTTTATTTTAATATTATTATTTATTGATATTATTTTATTATTATTATTATTATTAAGGTCATCATATTAAGACAGCAGTTCAGGATTCTTAGTAATGAAACTAAATTGGAGGATTTTAGGTTTAATTAAGAAGGAAATTGTCAAGAACTGATTTACTAATAGAGTAGTTAACGAATGGAATAAACTCACTAACCGTGTAGTTAGTGATCGCTGAAACTATCGGTTGTTTTAAGAGAAGATGAAATATCTATGGATAGGGATGACAAGTGATAAGGGACATGGAACTGCCTAGTGAAGGCCTTATGGTCTCTTGCAATTTCCCCCCTTCTTCTTAGCATTATTATTATTGTTGTTATTGTTATTATTATTTTATTATTATTATTATTATTTGTTATTATTATTATTATTATTTTTTTTTTTTTTAGGAATCTCAAGTATTTTATTGATTGAAGATGACTCACCTCTCCCCCACGATAGCATTAGAAAACGACGAAGAAAACGATCTGTAAGTACATATAAATTAATGTTTAGTTGTGATGAAAAAAAAAACAATATCTGCATTAATTATCTTTCTATGGAGTGATTAAGTGAAGCGGCCTTGCCGTGGGTGTGCTGTGTCTTGCTGCATTGCTTCTGACCCAGGACAGTGGGCGGGATACAGGGATGACCCGTCATCCATGAGGAGCTAAGAGGAGAGGGTGGTGGAGGGGAGTGGAATAGGTGGAGTAGGTACGTGCCTTAGATTTGGCTACCCTCCTTACAAGGGGGAAAAAGCTCTTGGCATATAGATTATGGAGAAGTTGAAGACGTCTAACTATAGACTTGGCCTCTGCATAAGAAGATAATTAATGCAGGTGTTGCTGTGTTCTTCAACGAAATATGTATACTGGAAAACCTACTGACGAAATATACAAATATGATTTTTTTTATGTGACTTACTTATTGAATGAGCGAAGTTTTATGGAACTGAAGAATCAAGAAATATGAAAGAAACAGTAAGATACTTTTTTCACTTGTACACAATTATTCCAATCTGTTTTACAACCCAACTTGACCTCTTTCTATCTTTCAGTGTTGTTCCTCTTCCTCCATTAACCTTTCCATTCCCTTCCGTCCACCCATTGTTTCCATGATCATCCTGCCCAGTTCCATACTGTGCTTCATTTGTCACCTCTATATCATCTTCCACGCCAGTCTGCTTGACAATCTAACTTCTCCTCTTTCTCTCTTTTATTGTTATTCCTAACACTGATCTCTCTAATCCTCTTTCCTCCACTCCCTAGGTTTATCTCCTTCTCCTTCGCCAATTCACAATTTTCTCATCCGTAGATCATAGCTAGCGTGATGCATTGATTATAAAATATGCAGTTCAGACAAATAGATATAGAGTCTTTTAATGAGATTTCTGTATTTACCAAATACTTTCTTATCGGTTATAATACGCTATTGTCCTGTTATCTCAGTGGTATATTTATGTATATAAGGACTATATGTCTGTATATCACAGGAGTATATATGCGTATATAAGAACTATGTCTATATGGCTCTGGCTATATATCGCAGAGGTATATGTGTGTATATGAGAACAGTATGTCTATATGGCTGTCTATATATCACATATGTGTGTATATGAGAACAATGTCTATATGGCTGTGTCTATATATCACAGAGGTATATGTGTGTATATGAGGACTATATGTCTATATGACTATGTCTATATAGTAGTAGGCCTCCGTCAGTTGGAGAAAGTCATGATTTTGCTAGCGACAGTGACGGCTGTGGTTGGTGAGTCCGATGCGGGAGTGGCATTCTCGGCCGCATTTGCTGCAGGTGTGGCTTGTTGGAGTGGCCGCTGAGGTGTGTGCCTTCCGCTTGGCTCTCTTTTCACTGGCTGTGGTCAGAATTTTTTCCTCTCCAGACTTCAGCTGCTTGTGAAGAACACTGCGCCATTTGCTGCGGTCGGCTGCTACCTCGTCCCAGTTCCCCGTGTTGATATCCAGGGCTTTCATGTCACGCTTGCAGACATCTTTGTAGCGCAGTTGGGGTCGACCAACGTTTCTCTTGCCGGAGGCAAGTTCACCGTAGAGGATGTCTTTGGGGATGCGTCCATCTTCCATCCTTCGCACATGGCCGAGCCACCGAAGTCTGCGCTGCCTGAGCAATGTGAATATGGTAGGAAGACCTGCTCGCTCGAGTACCTGGGCATTGGTAATCTTGTCACTCCAGCGGATGCCAAGGATGCGGCGAAGGCAGCGCAGATGGAAGTTACTCAGTTTGCGCTCCTGCCTCGAGTAGGTCGTCCATGTTTCGCTGTCCATCTGCTTGCCCTTGTCGGTGATCACTTCCCCACTGGTAGTCTTGAGGGGGGCTGTTTTGCTCTGTGTTGGGCCTAGAGCTGTCTTGATGCCTTCATACATTTCTCTGATGTTGCCCGAAACAGCTGCAAGCTGGATGGAATCGCTGAGCTGTTGCCAGTATTCATTTGCACGTCTTGCAGTCTGTTGCACTTTGCTTCTTACTGCTCTGAGTGCTTGCAGGATTTTCTCGCTGGGAGAGCGCTTGTATTCAGCGAGGGCAGCACGCTTTGCATCAGTAACGGGACATCTCACTGAACTTAGCGTCAAACCAGTCGTTGTTCTTGGAGGCTTTCTTCCCAAAGGTTGCAAGGGCTGTTTTCTGAATGATATCGCGGAGGTGATTCCACTTCTCAGCTGCAGATCAGTGCTGGTGTTCGACGGACGGACCTTTTTGAAGGGACTTGGCAAATTCTTCGACTTTCTCAGGGAGATGCATACCCGTGGTGTTGATGCGAGGTTTGCCTTTCTGCTTGGAGTTGTGAAGCTTCTTAGGTTGTAACCTGATCTTGCAGCAGACGAGAGAGTGGTCGGTGTCGCAGTCTGCGCTGTGGTAAGTGCGGGTAATCTGCACAAGCTTGATATTGCTACGACGGATCAGGATCATGTCCAGCTGATGCCAGTGCTTTGAGCGAGGGTGACACCATGACACCCTGTATTGTGGCTTGGTCTGGAAGAAGGAGTTGGTCACGCAGAGATTGTTGTAGGAGCAAAATTCCAGCAGGCGCTGCCCGTTGTCGTCGATCTTGCCAATTCCAAAATGTCCAAGACAGGAGGCCCAGGAGTCACGGTCGGCACCCACTCGAGCGTTGAAGTCTCCCAGGATGATGACATGTTCCTTGGAGGGTATGTTCCTCACGATGTTGCTGATGTTGATGTAAAACTCGTACTTTCTTCTGCTGTGGATGTCAGATTGGGAGCGTAGGCACCGACGAGAGTGCCAGGACCTTCGGAGGTGTGGAGGCGGAGTGTCATCAGGCGTTCAGATCCCTTGTCTCCTGGTTCGAACATACTCAGCAAAGTGTTTTTGACAACGAATCCAACTCCATGCTCACTTCGATCCTCTGCACTCTTCCCATTCCAGAAGAAAGTGAATTCCTTCTCCTTGAGGGTTCCGCTGTCGGCAAGGCGAGTTCAAATTCAAAACCCTAATTCATTTGTTGTAATATATATATATATATATATATATATATATATATATATATATATATATATATATATATATATATATATATATATATTCTGCAATGGAATCGTGCAGGTCTCGCATTCGCTTAGTTGTGGGTTCGAATCCCGCACTCCAATTCCCAGCGGTGACTATATACTCGTATTACCTGTCCCTCTTAACAGTCCCCAAAGCGCGTACAGTACATAGAGCAAAGGCGACGGCTTCGGCCGAAGATACTCAGCGCCTCCCGGTGTAGTCTCCTCACGTCCATAAGTGATGTTCTTATGGGGCTATCACACTGGGCTTCCACGAGGTTCACACTGGGCTTCCACGGGCTTCGCCATTACCGACACTTGAGACTTCGATTGAGTAAAAACGACTTCGGTTACAATATTTTATTTTCCAAATTACAAATATAAACTATTTTTCCGTCACATATAGCAAAACTCAATGATGAACTAAGAGGTCGTGCAGGACTCGAACCTACCGCTCAGAGGTCATAAGGCTACTGTGCAGCGCTTATGGCCTCTGAGCGGTAGGTTCGAGTCCTGCATGCGGTCATAAAAATGATCTGATTGATGTCGCTGTCCACTAGCGAATTTCTCACACGTATGCGAGTGTTAGAAATACTGTTGAAAAGTTCTTAGAGAAGTATCTAGGTTTCTGTAAGTGAAATCATATTCTAGTTTTTCAAATGGAAGTTGAAGGTAGGATGTCTGAGGTAAAATAGCCCAATGTGATGACCATTTTACCACAGAACAGCTGCTAAGATAACAAATTCTTAGACAAACTAGAACAACAGAAACGATAGAATGGAGATCCATCTAGATTCTAGAAAGATCAAAAATATTATTCACTCCAAACAACCATGAATTAAAAGGAATGAAAATTAATAAAAATGGAATAAATGATATGGTTTAACGTCACAACCCTCCCCCCCATCAGGAGGCTAGGACGGTGCCCCTTACAAAGGACTTGTAGCGTGGAATTCAATTAACCATGCCCTTGGTTCAACCTCGCCGGTGGCAGGACTCGAACCGCCATCCCCCTCGACCTTCGCCGCAAGTAACGACGCCCTAACCCGCTCAGTTTAGTTTGGAATAAATGAATAAATAAATTATGAATAAATAAGTAAATGAATAATAAAATTGAAAGGTCAATTCGCTCCAGTGGACCACACTTTTGATACTCACTTGACCTTGATTTCACACATCAATGACCTGAGGTTGGGGACCAACAAGAAAATGAATATATTAAGACACAGGCATTGTCATCAGATGGAAACATAATCACAGTCTGCAAATAGTTAAGAATCACGCTCGATTGTAATTCCTGCTAAGAGCAAAGTACCTTGAAATGATTAGGCGAAAGGTTGCTATGTACAAAGTCCTGACAAAAAAAAATATATATAATATAAAATAAAATAAAGACAACAGATGCATGTTTACATTTTTTGCTCCCTCCCTTAAAAAAAAAAAAAAAAAAAAAAAGTTGGACTATATCTTTTGCGATGTTCGAAAATAGCGAAGACATGAAGGACAATAAACTCAAGGACAAATGAGAAGGGGGGGGAAGGAGGCAACAAAGAAGTTGATCAAAGTTAATTTTGGAATGCGTTAAGGCAAAAGTCGCCAAAAAAGTCGCCATTCTGGCGGTCGCTTGGGTCTCAAATCCGCCAATTTTCGATGATTTGTAGAGTCAAAAAACCCGCCAGAATCTGTGTAGCCTTGGCACAGCTGTTCGTTTATTCACCCAAATTTAATTCATTTATCTTTTATTTATGTGTGTCGTCCAATTCAACTTCACTTTATCATGCGGCGCAAAAATTTCGCTCCATCTTTCCTCACACCTTTGTTGGAATTCATAGGTTTTTGGTGTTCTGCCTTACACACACACACACACACACACACACACACACACACACACACACACACACACACACTACACACACACACACACACACACACACACACACACACACACACATATATATATATATGTGTGTGTGTGTATGTGTGTGCGTGTGATTCACCATGTTTTTTTTTCACATATGATCTTGGATAACTTGTTGGACTCGTGATTGACAGCTATTTCCCTCCCGGAAGAGAGCTCAGAGCTCATATATGACCGATCTGTGGGTAATGCTGTGACCTTACACGCACACACACACACCGAACTCCTCACCTACGACAGTTGGAGTAACGACTCGCAGCACACGGGAATTATTTCAGCCCTGGGCGGGATTCGGACCCGGACCGCCGTATTGGCAGCCAGAAACTCTACCACTGCACCACGAATCAACGGTATGTAAAATGATGAGGGAAAAGTTACCGTCAGAAAATTCACATTATTTGTATTTAATTTATTTTTATCAATTCAAGAAAATGACTTAAAGGTAAGTAAAATACGACATAGGAGACCATATCACGTACTCAAAACAAAAAAGAAAAAAAAATCGACATTGAGAGAACTGTGTCGTGGGATCAGAACTTTTGCTTCTGACTGTACATTCCCTTGCAGTGAATCACAGTCACGTGACCAATATGGAATAGAACAGTTATTACTCATCGATGCGGAACGACTGACGAGGCAGGGGGGGAGGGGGGAGGCTGTGTGAAACTGAAAAAGCCAATCACAATGTAGGATTTGTAATTTTGGCGCGCAACGTCACCGGATTGGTCAATACGGGAAAGCAGATTGACCAATCAGGGACTCCTTTCATGACGTCATGGAGGTGACCTGCAAGGGAACACACACACACACACACACACACACACACACACACACGTGGCACAATGGTTAGGATTCCCGGTCGCCACTACGGCGGCCCGGGTTCGAATCCCGCCCAGGGCTGAAATAATTTCAGTATCGCTGCGTTTCGAATCGTTACTCCAGCTCTCGCGGGCGGGGAGTTGGATGTGTGTGTGAGCGTAAGGTTACAGCATTACCTATAGATCGGTCATATATGAGCTTTGAACTCTTGCGTGAGGGAAATAGCTGTCGATCACGAGTCCAACACATGATCCAAGATAATGGTGAATCACACACACACACACACACACACAAAAAAAAAAAAAAAAAAACAGTTTCTCCATACTTTCAATATTGGTTTGCCATTTTTCTTTATGTCTAAATGTATAACGTTACTATTTAAATGAAAGTTAGTATGTGTATATATTTACCAGTCACAACCTAATTTCACTTTTAAAGAGAGTTCGAACCCACGACTAAGCATATACGAGACCAGCATGCTTACGATGACGCCACCAGTTCACTTGAGATCTTATCTGGGTCTTGTGGTTAGTTGTCTTTCAAATTCCTTATTATTATTTTTTTTTTTTCTCCTAAATCTGTTAAGTCGGGGGAGGGGTGGAATTAGTTATTAGTTATTTTCGTGTTTTCTAGAAATCTGTCTAAAATGTGTGCAGTGTTTGTTACTGATATCATGATTAGTTAAATTGTATTTAACTAATATTGGATGGGAACAAGGATCATATAATCCAGTCAGTGGATAACGGAGTCACCTTCCCACATATTACGAACCCGTCCCCTTGCTCAAGGGCGACAGTAACGGTTTGCAGTGTTAGAGGTCTTTTTACTTCGTGAGCGTGTAGCGACCTCGGTACAACAGCGTGGCAGTCCGAGATGCTTAACATAGCGAGCCGTGTGTATGTGTGTGTGTGTGCGTGTGTGCATGTGTGAAGAAATCTATTGTGTATATCTAGCACCAATTGTAGAACATTCAAGGGAAATTGTATACGAGTATGTGCGTGCTTGTGTGTGTGTGTGTATGTGTGTGTACGTGTGTGTGTGTGTACGTGTGTGTGTGTGAGGGTGTGTGTATGTGTGCATTTGTATGTGTGAAGAAATTAATTGTGGATATGTAGCACAAAGTATTCCAAAACACCCAAAGGAAATTTTGTGTGTACGTGCGTGTGTGTGTGTGTGTGTGTGTGCATGTGCATGTGTGGAACTTACGTAACAAGATGACAGTGATGCAACAATGACTTGTAACATTACGCCCAAACACCGCTCACAGTATCACAGAGGACACGAAGCAACTTGCGGTGTCGGCGTCTGTGTTGGCGCCGTGGGCGGGGCTGATGACAACCCTACCTCAAGGTCACCACCGGGACTCTCGGAAGAGGTGGACTTGTTGGCCAAAAACTCTTCGTGTCTCGTCTTTGGTCCCTCCCGAAGTCAACTGACGTCCTGGAAGGTTTCTTGAGAGAGAGAGAGAGAGAGAGAGAGAGAGAGAAAGAAAGAGAAAGTCGACTGACAACCTGTGAATGTGAAAGCCCAGTGTCTGTATTACCAGGTTCCTTGAGAGAAAAAGAGAGAGAGAGAGAGAGAATTTTGATTATCTATATTTATTACGCTCATAGAGCGACAAACCTAGTACAATAAGTAATTCCTCTTTATACATAGTTTGCGTGACGCGCAGGTCACGTTACTACGTACAGTGAAGCTGTATGGCAATAATAAGAACACAAGAACATAAGAAAGAAGGAGACTGAAAGAGACCATATGGCCCACACAAGGCAGTTCTATTACATCCTGTGAGGGGAAATATACTGGTAATCAAGGTGAGGTAAGCTTTAGCATCCACCGAACTAAGGGTGTCGAATTAGAACAGTGTCTAGATTATTGTCTGTTAAGAGAAAGTGACACACGTGTATTAAGTCTTGGCTTTGGGGCAATTGGTCTCTTACTGAGGGATATTCAAGGCAGTAATGGTGGAGACTGTTGGTGTTGGGAAGAGCTGGGCGCGTTCCTCTGTGCGTTTTTAGATGCGTTCCGCTTTAGTTTGGCATCGGTTAGCGCTCCCAAACTATTAAAGCACTATAAGTACCGGTATAGTATGTGGCCTACCGGACTTTTATTTCGGTGTGAACATGTCTCTTAAGCTATAATAGTTTGGGAGCGCTAACCGCGGCCAAACTAAAGCGGAACGCACCGAAGAACGCGCCCAGTTCTAGTGTTGGGACGGTCGTATAGCTTGCAGGTGGAATAGTGTGGTACGTCCCCCGCCTCAGAGACTTGCCACAGCGGTCTGTAACCCAGGCGAAGCCGTGCCGTCACAACATTGAGTCTGCGATCGAGGAGTCCGTGTTTGCGATGCCTCGGGAGAGAGAGAAAGAGAGGGAAGTGGTCGTAGTGTTGTATTGATGCTCTTTGTTTACGCTCTGCATTCACGCGGTAGAGAGTGGTTAGAAGAGCGGCAGAGTGTATGATCTTCTTGTAGCAGAGAGGAGAGGGCAGTGGCATCGTCGGACAGTGGCAGTTCACAGGTATTTTTGGCAAGATCTACCTCTTCATTGGCAGCGATTCTAACATGGGAGGGAATCAACAGAAAGTTTATGGTGAGAGAGTGTTATTGAGCTGTGACTAGCTGTTGTAAAAATGTGATGGACGAGGGGGGGGCGGTGTATTATGGGTTGGGAAGACGAGATGGCCTCTAGGGCGGACTGGGAGTCACACATTACCTCGCCATTCAGTCGCCGCTGACTGAGTATGTTAACAGTCAGCAGGAGTGCCAGTAGCTCGCCGTACGTAGGGCTGGACGTGTTGGGTAACCTGCGACCAACCCGGCCTTCCTCAGGTGGCTCCATATCCGGAGATAGAGATAGAGAGAGGCACAAACCCAGTGGATGTCTATAAAACCAGGTTCCTTAAGAGAGAGAGAGAGAGAGAGAGAGAGGCGCAGAGAAAATCTAAGATGCGCTGATTTTTTTTTTTTTTTTTTTTTTTTTTTTTTGTTTTTTTTTTTTTTTTTTGGGAGAAGTTTTTCTCTATCATCCCCCACCTTCTCCCCCCTCCCTCCCTCCATTCTCCCATGAAGTTGAGTTCCTCGAACGACCGAGGTCTCTCCCCCCTCCCCTTCCCCCCCTCTCCCCCCTACTTACCCTCCAGGGTTGGAGAACCGCAATCGACTTCTTAATCTACGGTGATGATCCAGACAGGAGGAAGAACTTCGGGAGATTTATTGCTGGCCTCTCTCTCTCTCTCTCTCTATCTCTCTCTCTCTCTCTCTCTCTCTCTCTCTCTCTCTCTCTCTCTCTCTCTCTCTCTCTCTCTCTTTCTCTCTCTCTCTCTCTTTTCTGTTCTGCTGGTAACAAAGAAGTGGTGTGCTTAATCTTGAATATTCGACAGCTCTGCTTCTTCGTCTGGTTCAGCCTCCTGTAGAATCTGATATCTTCCATACCACGTTTGTCACAAGAATATTCCATCCTAAAAGATGTCACGGTATAGAAGCACCGGTGTGTGTGTGTGTGTGTGTGTGTGTGTGTGTGTGTGTGTGTGTGTGTGTGTGTGTGTGCAGAAAAATCAACAAGGAAAATAATAATTTGATGACCGAGCACTTTCGTCAATTTATTATTTTCCTTGGTGGTTTTTCTGCATATTTAGAATCACTAGTTCATGCGATTTCTCATGCATGCATATATATATATATATATGTGTGTGTGTGTGTGTGAAGAATATTCTTTCCTGCAATCTTGATTAATTGGTAACTAAAGTCTAGGAAGATGAAAATGTGACATTATTCCGGTAAAAAAAAATCCTAATGTTGTCGAATCTATTGGTCATCAGTTTGAGCAATTGCGAACATGCAGGGGTGTGGGGGGGACTAGACTAGGCTACAGTTTTTTTTTTTTTTTCAAACTCCGCTGCGCGATCTTCTTTCCAAGGATAGAATTGCAAGTTATCGGTAATGAACTACAATCTCCTTAATCCTTAAAATCCCTAAGTTTAATTTCCTAGACGCCTTCCGACCTTAGCACACTAGATAGGCAGGTCTAGGTAGTGAATCACTTTCTATACCTATGGTTCCAGTGACTACAATTGCTACATAACTACAAGGAAGAGACTTTTCCAGTACCCTGTAGAATCTATGTGAGCCTCCCCCGGGGGGTAGTGCCCCTTGGAGGATGTTTCACCCCCGGGGGGGATGGGGGGGGATATTGTCCTTGAGAGAGGGAGGGAGGGAGGCGGGGTGGAATGTCTGGTCCTTGTGTAACCATGCAATTTGTTGGCCCCCCAATCTCCCCCTTCCCCCATCTCCCCCTTTCCCCCATCTCCCCCTTCCCCCCATCTCCCCTTCCCCCCATCTCCCCCTTCCCCCATCTCCCCCTTCCCCCCATCTCCCCCTTCCCCCCCATCCTTCCCCCCATAAATCGTCGATGTCGACTCTCTGAGATCGATGGGGAGCTGTCGACAGGGTCGATAGAGCCCTCCAGGGTTCAAGCGAGGTCGACACACGCCAAAGGGTCGATTGGACTTTTAGGTCGATTGAGGAAATTGAAGAAGGAATGACAAAATGATAATAATAATCATAATAGTAATAATGACAATAATAATAATAATAATAATGATAATAATAATAGATAAATAAAATATGTAGATATTAATAGATGAATAATGATAAGTCAATAAATAATAGGGAATAGTTATATAATGATAAGTATGTAAGTAATAATGAATAGATAAATAGATAATAATGAATGAGAATCTAAATAAAAATAGACATATAGATTAATGATTCTTGTCGAGAAACAATTACGAAGGAAAAAGGTCCGAGTATTTAGATATAAGTATAATATGAAAATTAAATCGAGTATAATAATAATAATAATAATAATAATATATATATATATATATATATAAACAATATGAAATGTAATAAAATTATATAACAGCAAAATATAAATGTATAATATAAATAAAGACCTGATAAGAAATTATGAAAATATGTATTAGTATTTCGTATTTATCTATTTTCTTAGCTGCTTCTTTAATTGTTTGTTATCCGTTTATTTATTTTTTATTTATTCATATTACTTATTAATACCCTAGAATACATCAGACTAAAACTGTCTGATTATTTATTATTTTTTATTATTTTGTAATTGTTTTTTTTATCTTTTATTTATATATTTATTTATTTTTTGTATGTTAGGGTTTTAATTTTTCATTTTTATGTTCACCTTTTTTATTTTTTCGTTTTTTTTTTTTATATATTGGGCTTCTTTTATTCATATATTTATTTATTTACCTTTTGCATTTTATATTGTTTATTTTTTATTTATTTACTTATTTACCCTTATTTTATTTATGATTATTTTAATCATTCACATGTTCTATTAATTTATTAATATTTTCTTAATTTATTTATTAATTTATTTATTTTTTTATTTCTAGTATATCCTTGACTGCCTGTGGCATACTAATTGATTTATTTACTTTTTGTATTTTGTATTATTATTATTATTTTTTTTACTTATTTACCTTTATATTATTTATTTACGGTTGTTTTAATTATTCATATATCGTAATAATTTATTAATATTTTCTTCATTTATTCATTTATTTGATTATATATTTATTTTATTTCTAGTATATCCTTGACTGGCATATACAGTAGATTGAACCAGCTGTCTTAATACAGAACCAGCTGGGAGTCAAATGAACTTTAACTTCCGCAAGGTCCCCACCCCGTTTTCTATTGAGCGCCATTGTCTCTCAGGTTTCCCATTTTCTGTCGAGTCATCTTGTTGCGAAAGCTGCCAGATCTCGTCAGAAGAAATTCACAACATTCCATCGTCTGTGGACTGGTCTCGCATTCGCTGAGTCGTGGGTTCGAATCCTGCAATCTTCTTCGGTTCCCAGTCGCAGTGGCTGCTAGGTACTTTATATCCCCCCCGTAGGAAAGACAATATAATATATCTTAAGCTGGTTTAAAAGTAATTTCAAGACAGGCAAAAAAAAAAAAAAAAAAAAATAGACCAATTAATCGGGAAAGAATATTTCCATGATTGAAAAAAATGAGAAATGGATTCTAAGAATTGAAGGGTTGAAAGCTTGAGTCACGGCAGAGTTGAGGACTTTTTTTTTTTTTTTTTTTTTTTTTTTTTTTTTTTTTTTTTTTTTTTTTTTTTTTTTTTTTTTTTACTAACTGATAGTATCCGCCCCGCTCCCACTCCCTCCCCCCACCACTCCCCCTACTCCCAGCCAACTCCGCCCCCACCCCCGACCATCATGATGGTTGCAAGCCCCGTTATAGGCAATAGTTGTGGTAAATACCAAACTGATTCAGTGCCCAGGTAAGGGACGGCTCGTACACTATAAGAAGCCGATGGACAATTTCAAACTTCTTTTTATGGACTTGAGGGGGTTGGCGTAATTTCCTGGTAGGCGGGGAGGGGGACTAAGGAGGGGGAGGGGGGTCTATAAATCAGCCTCCCCCCCCTTTTTTTTTTTTTTTTTTACACCCCTATACTAAATCCTGGAAGTAAATGATATTGTGTTGGGGGTATGTGAATATATATATATATATATATATATATATATATATATATATATATATATATATGTGTGTGTGTGTGTGTGTGTGTATTTACTGGAGAGATTATGTAACACATTGGTACACATTTCGACCTTATAATATTTATTATGTCATTTCACTCCAAACGACAAAAATATAAGAATGAAGGAGACTACAAGAGACCATAAGGCCTACACTAGGCAGTTCCATGTCCTTTACCACCTGTCATCCTCATCCATAAAGTTGTCTAACCGTTTCTTAAAACAATCGATAGTTTCAGCGCTCACTACTTGATTACTAAGTCTATTCCATTCGTTGACTACCCTATTAGTAAACCAATTCTTGCCTATTTCCTTCTTAAATCAAAATTCCATAGATTGTGTACATAAGAATGAAGGAGACTGTAGAGACCATAAGACCTATACAAGGGAGTTCCATGTCCATAACCACCTGTCATCCCCATCCATAAAGTTGTCTAACCTTTTCTTAAAACGACCGGTTTCAGCACTCTGATTGCTAATTCTATTCCATTCGTTGACCACTCTCGGTAAACCAGTTTTTGCCTATTTCCTTCTTAAACCTAAATTAGTGTAACACTGTACACATATTGCTTGAAATTGCTTCTTGTCGTAGTGCATTGATGAGCACAAATTCTTCAGAGAAGCCGTGTTTTCTTCTTGAGCCGCGTGGCATTCCACGTGCTCCTTGGACCAATCACAAACTGACACGTCACAGCTAAGCTCCGCCCACGTGAAGCGGGGGCCAATGAACGGAGGAGCTCTTCCTGGGCCTGGTGTGGTTTAGTTCTCAAGTATGATATAAAGTCTTTCAGAAGTGGGGAGGCGATAGTTTGTTGTGATGCACAGAGGGAGGTGTTAAATATGTTTAGGTCTTTTCTCAAAAACAAATGTTAAACTGTTCAAAGACATCCTTCAGTTATAAGTATCAAGCTTTTTCAACAGTCTCTTAGTTTTAGATCTGTTCTGAGTGTGTGCTTTTAGTAGTCAGCACAGCACCGAAAGAGAAACACGTATTTCTTAAAACGGGTCGATTCATGAACGTTTCAGTTTGTTTTGTTTTATTTTGGAAAAGGATATAGTACTCCAGTTCCCCTCCCAAACGATTTGGAACGTTGTTATCGTGTAGGAAGTCCCAGTATCGTCACCAGAATGCCCTGCCAAGGAGGTGAAGTTGTCGCTTTCCCTGAAAATGAAGAAACTCCCTCAGAGAGGAGGAGGCACACGAGGTATGTGAGGAACTCACAATTTCCTCAGGTCATTTTGAGTTGTGAGTGCCTGCATCTTATTCGTTTTTTAGATTTGAGTGTATATGTTGATTATTTTTATGTTTGTGACTATTTGAGAGTAGGTATGAGTATGAAGGACGCACACTGTACTTAGGTCATTTTGAGTTGTGAGTGTCTGCATCTTGTTTATTTTTCAGATTTGAGTGTCTATGTGTTGAGTATTTTTATGTTCTTATGTGAGTACATTTGAGAAAGGGGATGAAATGATTGTGAAGAGCTCACAATGTCCTTAGGTTATTTTGAATAGTAAGTGCATGCATCTTATTTATTCTTAGATTTGTGTGTCTGTGTGATGATTGTTTGTATGTGACCGCATTTGAGAGTGGCGATGAGTGTGAAGAGCTCACAATGTCCTCAGATCATTTTGAGTAGTGAATGCCTACATCCTATTTTTTAGATTTGAGTGTATATGTGTTGATTATTTTTGTGTATGTGACTGCATTTGAGAATGGGGATGATTGTGAAAAACTCACAATGTACTTAGATTATTTTGAGTAGTCAGCACCTTTGTCTAGCTCATTTTTATTTTTGAGTGCCTATATCTTCACCATATTTATGTTTGTGTATATATATGTATGTGATTTTGAGGATGGTGATGAGTGTGAGAAGGGGATCACAAAGTACCGAGATCCTTATAAGTAGTGAGCACTCATAATGATCTTATTTATCTTTACATATGAGTGCCTATATCTTACTTATTTTCATGATTACATGTGTATACATCTGTGACTATATATTTTTGGGGGTGAGTGGCTATGTGTTGTTCATTCTCATATTTGTATGTGTATATGTGTGTGTGTTTCTGCTTGAGCTAGTTTTCTCTCAGGCAAGTTATATTGAAAGTGATGGCAATGGTATTGTTGGATATCTGGAAGGCGGTGGGGTTGGCCTAGTGACGTGAAATTTATGTGAAGGAAACTCAAGGCAGTGGGCAGGATACAGGGATGACCCGTCATCCACGAGGAGCTAAAATGAGAGGGAGGGAAGGGTGGTGGATGAGATTGGAATGGGTGGGAGTAGGTATGTGACTTTGGCTTGGCTACCTTCCTTACAAAGGGGAAAAAGATATATATATATATATATATATATATATATATATATATATATATATATAGAAATAAACTCTCCTACTGGGATTCGAATCCTCTCCTGAGCGGCTTGCATTCTATAAGACGAAGACCGTACCATCATGCCACTAGTAGGAGAGTTTATTTCCAAATATCATAATGACACAATATATATATGTATATATATATATATATATATATATATATATATATATATATATTGCTGCCAATAGGTGAGGTTGAAAGCTACCATTTTGTGGCACTATATATATATATATATATATATATATATATATATATATATATATATATACATATATTTACATATATTTACCAGTTCGATTGCTTTCTTGATAATGAAGGTTATATTTTTTTTCTTCTTTTTCCTCATACTGACACCAAACTTCTTTGTGAGTCATCTTCACCTTGAACTTGGCAATCTGTCCTTCAAAGATTATCTTCAATATCTTTTCAAGATAAGATATCTAGAAAGAAGTTAGATAATGGTGACACCAGTGACATTTGTTATATTTTATCTAGAAATAGAAACTGTGAGATCAGAACACAAAACAGAAGGAGACTGCAAGAGACCATAGGGCATACACTAGGCAGTTCCATGTCCATGACCACCTGTCATCCCAATTCATAAAGTTGTCTAACCTTCTCTTAAGACAAGATAGTTAAACTTTGAAACAGAACTGTGAAAAAATAGTAGTACACTACTGGTTCTTAGTATATGTAATCTAGAAATTGTGAAATATGTGTATAAATTTTCAAACGAGATTGTAGAATTCCGGCCAAGACCTCAATAAGTTTACCAAGGTTTTATCTAAACCACAACATAACCATCGAGGGTTAAGAAGCTGGTAATCTCAAATTAAAACTAGTTTAAAAGGCTCAGAAATTAACTTTACGAGGACATACTTAGGCACCTTAACTTACACTCTCTGGAAAGACGAAAAATGCGAGATGATCTAATAGAGGTGTTCAAGTTGACCAAGGGCTTTAACAAGGGTGACGCAATAAGGTTATCATATTAAGACAGCAAGGCAGGTTTAGGTTTATGAAGGAAATAGGCAAGAAATGGTTTACCAATGGGACCTTTCTCAGTGAGCGATTTGATACCAGACACCGCCAGATTTTGTAATTCTTGCCGGAAAATAAATACTTTTTTTTGGCAAGTTTTATAAGCTTACAGAGGTGTATCGTTGTACATTATTGTGTCTGAAGTTTAAGTCAATTAATTTCATGATTGCAAACGGCATATAACATTGAGCCTCTATTTATAATTACAGATGATATTCGTAAAATAGCCTATTATTGTATCAAGCCAAGCAATTTGTCATTTTCTACCGACTTCAATGGACGTATACTGATATATACTTTCATTTGAATGCACCAAGCAATAGGCAAATCCATGTAATGTATAGAAAATATAATTTTGCATCGAAGACTTAATTTTTCCGGTACGATTACGGTTTGTCTTTCTCTTACTTTTTCTTGAATCTGACGCGCAGTCTGCCACGTCACACGTAAAATTAGTCATATTTGTTTGAAAATAGCTCCCAGCAGATCTAAGAGGCTATTGTTTACACAAACGTCGCTCACTTCGTACGTCCGCCACCACTGTTATCTTTTATCTCACTGATTATCTTCATATACAGGACGTGACAGTGATATCCATTATTTTTCAACACTCTCAGATAAAATTCACAAACCGAAATCAACATCCTCTTATTTTTACTGCTCATACTTCAGTAAAAATAATTACATATTTTTAGTTTTAGCTTATAATTAAATTAATAAAGCCTTATCACACACCAGTAAGTAAAAATTATAACATTAAGAGTCATGTTTTTTTATTTTAAACACACTTATGCAGCAATTTATGTCGTATTTTTATAGATATCGGTTTCCAAATTAGCTAAGTCACCTCTTTGCCTCGTGAAATCCGAGACAATTGAAAATTCTAGCGCTAATAGGAATCGACGAGCCTGACTGCGAAAGGTCTCGTAGGGTAGTTAACGAATGGAATAAACTTAGTAAACATGTCGAGAGCGCTGAAACAGTAATTGGTTGTTTTAAGAGAAGATTGAATAACTTTGGATAGGGATGACAGTTGGTAATGGACATGGAACTGCCTAGTGAAGGCCCTATGGTCTCTTGCCGTCTCCTCCATTCTTATGTTAAATTGTTGGGAACCTCGGATTAAAACTAGTTTTGATCGACATTGAGTTAACTCTCGGGTGAGACTAAATATTCTCCTTAGTGGGTATGTTGGTTAACGACAGATCTTGTAATTCAGGTGACATGGGTTCGGGACTTGGTGAAGCCAGACAGTTACCAGCCACGGAGTCGGCAGTAACACTGGCGTTGTTCAGTTTGTTCTGAAGCTCACGGACAGTTTCCTTTCTAGTGTGTGAAACTAAAAAAAAAAAAAAAATGAATTCCTCTTTTCTAGCGTGTATATGGAACTAAGAAAAGACATTTTAACTTAATTGAATTCCCCCAAAGAAATCCTTCGAGTACAACAGGGCATACTCAAGGATCCCCAGTGACTGACCACCCGCTTTCTCGGGATCAGTTATGAGAATACTACTACGCCAGGAGGCGCTGAGTAGCGGCGGCCGAAGCCGTCACCTTTGCCCTGTTATGTGCTTTGGGGACTGTTGGGTGGGTGGGGGTCAGGTAACTACAGTCACTGCTGGGAGTTGGAGAGGAGTGCGGGATTCGAACCCTGGAATAAGCCAATGCGACTCCAGCATATTTCTGATTACGCCACCAATGCGCAGTTTGCGGGAGAGGATACATATAATATATATATATATATATATATATATATATATATATATATATATATATATAATATATATATATATATATATAATATATATATATATATATATATATATATATATATATATATATATATATATCAACCACGATTCTCTTTAATTCTAAGCCATCATCATCGAGAAACTCGAGGAGGCATATATGCAGAAATTGAAACAAGAGTATTATTTGACTAGTTTTGCCCTACGGTGATTCTTTACTAAGAAATTTTCCACAACAGGAAAAAATGACACTACCGGAAATGTGTGGCAACCTGTTAGGATATTCGAACTTATCACCTACTTTCAGAGAAAATTGAAACCAGAGATGATGTAATCCGTATATTTCGACCACTAACTGTAATGATTACTTAATCCCTGTTTTTAATTTTCTCTGAAAGTGAGTAATAAGTTTGAATTTTGCTTGTGTGCTACTACATCATGTTACTCTGTTAGGTTATCTTTATAAGAAAAATTGCGCTCAACTTATATCTCTCTTAATGGCGCAATCGGCTAAGTCACTAACACTTGTCACGTGCTAGAACAGATTCGAGTCCTTGGCCGTACCACGTTTCAATTTCTGCATGTTGGCCTCGGTGATTTTCTCGATGTTGATGGGTTAGAATTAAAGTGAATTGTGGTTGATAAAATATATATACGGTATATATATATATATGTATTTATGAGGTGTACATTCAAGTAGGACACCATCATGTATTATTTATGTATATATTGGTGCTTGGAAAGTGATGATTCATTGGGTGGTTTGGTGAAGTAGGCGTGGCCGGTTGGGGACTTTCTGAATCTCTTCGGAGTTG
>NC_134784.1:25751223-25783723 GCF_046742065.1 Oratosquilla oratoria
TTTTTTTACTTTAGTAACATTGCTACGCACGCTGTTATACATCTTCTATTTGGTAGATATCTGGTATCTACTATCTGGAGTAGATATTCGGTCATCTACCAAAGCAATCATGGATAGTAAATATACAAATCCTCCCCTCCATCTCCTGGTTTGCATGTAGTAATAATTAAATCAAAAGAGTTTATGGCAATCATCAGCGACTGTCTTCAGGCATGCGTGAACCGAATTTGATTGTCCTCAGTTGTCTTGGATTGAGTGTGGTCATTTGATGGATTCGTGTACACACACGCACAAGCACATACACACACACACACACACACACACACACACACACACACACACACACACACACACACACACACAAACATACACACAAACGCATACACATGCACACACACACACACACACACACACACACACAAACATACACACAAACGCATACGCATGCACAAGCACACACACACACACACACACACACACACACACACACAAACATACACACAAACGCATACACATGCACAAGCACACACACACACACACACACACACACACACACACACACACACACATACACACACACACGCACACACATACACACACGCACACACATACACACACGCACACACATACACGCACACACACACACACACAAACGCACACATAAGAGCGCACGCACACACGCGTGCGCACACACACACATACAGGCGCGCGAACACACACACAGACACACACACAGGCGCGCGCGCACGCACACACACACACACACAGGTGCGTGCACACAGGTACGCACACACACAGGTACACACACACACACACACAAACAGGTGCGCGCGCGCACACACACAGGTGCGCATACACACAGGCGCGCACACACACACAGGTACACACTCACACACACAAGCGCACACATACACAAGCACACATAAACACACACATACACACGCACAAGCACACAAATGCACACACACAAGCACAAACACACAAGCACAAACACACACAAGCACAAACACACACATACACACACACACACACACACACACACACACACACACACACACACACACACACACACATACACACACAAACACTCCCATAAATAGAAAAATATGATGATAGTAATAATAATAATGATAATAAACAAGAATAAAGGAGCTAAGAAATTGATCAATTTTGCTAAAATTGCTGAATTTTTTTTTTTTTTTTTTTTTTTTTTTGAGCACAGTTTTCCACACAGATACATTAACTGATGGAACAAATTAAAAGAAACAATCTAAGACGGCAACATAGATGAACTTTAGGTTATTTTAATAATTTTTTAAAAACAGGACCCCGTGAGCATAGCTCTAACTCCGTAGATAATAAGTCAGTAGAAAATGAATAAATAAAATTATAAATAAAATCAAAATAGAATCAGGTTCTGTGGGAACCCCAGACCAGAAACTAGAATTCAGAAAATAAGTGGCGAACAAGATTCGCCGCCCAAGTTTGAGTTAGAAAAACAAAACAAAACAAAAACGGGATTGGCAAATGGCTAATAAAAGAGTAAGTTTGTGCAAGATAATTGTGAAAAATTTGTATTGAAATTTGTAAAAAAAAAAATAATAATAAATAAATAAATAAAGGATTGGCGAATGGTTCACAAAAGAGGAAGCAAAGATATTCCACTGAATTACAGACTAGTGACCCTGAACCATCGCATTAGTTAGTTTGTGCAAGGTAATTGTAAAAGTTTTGTATTGAAATTTTGAAGAAAAAAAAAATGCCTTGAATATTGTGAAAAATCTGTCTTGAAGCTGACAAATCCGTCGAAATTTTCGAGAAAAAAAGGTCTTGAAATCTGAAAACTGAAAAATTGGTATTGAAATTTGAAAAAAAGTCTTGAAAATGATAAAAAAAAAAATCGGTCTCGAAGATTGTTGAAAAAAATCAGTCTTGAAAATTGTGAAAATCGGTTTTTAAAATTAAAAAAGATGTCAAAATTTGTAAAAAAAAAAAAAAATGTCTTGAAAATTGTGAAAAATTGTCTTGAAATTTTAAAAATCAGTCATGAAAATTGTGAAAAATCGGTCTTGAAAATTGTAAAAAAAAAAAAAAAGCAGTCTACAAAATTGTGAAAATCGGTCTTGAACATTGTAAAGAGTATGCATGTCTTGAAAAGTTGAACATTCCTGTGAACAGCCAATTCGATTTCAGAACTAAGATCATGAACATAAGAACAGAAGAATGTAGGAGACTACAAGAGACCATAGGGCCTACACTAGACAGTTCCGAGCCCCTTACCACCTGTCATCCCCATCCATAAAGTTATCTAACCTTTCCTTAAAACGACCAATTATTTCAGCGATCACGACATATTTACTAAGTCTATTCCATTCGTTAACGACCCTTGCTAAAGCAGTTCCTGCCTATTTCCTTCTTAAATATCGAGAGAGGTTGAAATATTGAAAGACAGGGCTGGGTGGATTGTGTGTACCTGGATCTAAGCATGGCATTTGACAAAGTGCATCACAATCGACTATTTTGGACCCAACTAACAGATGATTATCTGTTAATTATAATTAATTATTAACCTGGGAGAAGATGTTAAATGTTTACACAAATTATATAATTGAACGAATAACTGCAGAGTAGGAATATATTTACAGATGGTGATAAAATCATGAACAGAGAGAGAGAAAATAGTTTACAAATACGATTTCCCTTCATCTTACCTGTCCAAGTGTATAATACAACCGTATGATATTTATTCATTTATTACTTATTTTCACCAATAATTCTCTTCTTTACTAAATGTATTTTATCGATAATAGAATAAATATCATTTGCCACAGCGACTGTGTATCCATTAATTATAAGAAAAAAAAAAGTTAAAAGAGATAATTTCTACCCCGAGCAGCGTGCCGGGATACAGGGATGGCCCATCGTCCGTGAGGAAAGAAAATGAGGGACCATAAATGGGTGTGTGATGGGTTAGTGAGGATGTATAATTAGACTCGGTCAAGGTGAAAGTTTAATTATTATTATTATTTTCCCTCTTTCTTTTTCTCTCTTCCTTTTCATTATTCTTAACTTTTTTTTATTTTCTTTCTTTAATACTTTTTATGGAGGTAGAGCGGTTGTAGCAGATGATATATATGATATTATTGATGGAATGCATTTAGTAAATAAGAGAATATTATTAGTGTTATGAGACAGTGGGTAGTGAACGAAAAATGTATGGCCGTATATACTTTAACAGATAAGAAGAAGAGAAACCATATTTTTAAACTAAGTTCCAGAATTTATTTGAACGAAGGAATGAATTTTTTTTTTTGTAAACTTAAGTGGACGTGATGGGATATAAAAGGGGAAGACTGAAAATGAAAATAAGAATGAAGGAGACTGCAAGAAACCCTAAGGCCTACACTAGGCAGTTACGTGTCTCTTACCATTTATCATTCCCATCCATAAAGTTATATAACTTCGTAAAACGACCAATTATTTCAGCGCTCAATACATGTTACTATGTAGACGGCCCTCTTTTCATTTGCGTCTGTAAATCATTCTACAAGAACTACAGAACTTATTGCACTGTCGCTGTACATCGGAGGAATGTATGTAATCTAAGAATAGTGGTTCTCTGAGACGTACTTCGGTAAGAATCATCTCCCCCTCACCGTCCACCACCCGTCTTCAAAACGATCCAAAACACCATCAGGACTGGAATGTTGTCCATGGGCAGAACCCCAAAACAAAACCACTCCATCTCCTTCGACTTAAATCCAGGGCCTCTTTTTTGGGGTCCAGCATGACCTTCAAGCAAGACATCAAGGACCTAGCAATGAAAACATACAAGAAACCGGGGTCTAAGATTAGCACCAAGCACAGGTTTTGGCCAACAAAAAGAAACTCCTTACCACAATTCAACAACACGCCTCCACAGCCTGGCACCTCACACTCATGTAAACAAACATGAACCCTCCGCAAACTACACAAAACAAAGCATTAAGAATAATAATAAGATGTACGAAAACTCCTCCAGTAGAACTTCAACACACTGAAAACAAAATCCTACCCCAATAGGAAGTGGTAGGCACTTACGGTGGTATTCTTAAAAAAATGTTGTGTAAATCTTTCCTTATATAAATCTTATATAGAAATCCTTGGAAGGGAATTTTTTTCATAAGAATACCACCGTAAGAATCTTACGGTGGTATTCTTAAAAAAACCTTTCCTTATATAGATATTATATAAATCCTTGGAAGGGAAAGAACTTTTTCAAGAATACCACCGACAGTTCTGCAAGTCGTCAACCACACCCATCCACCCCTTTACATAACGCAAGCACAACCGGTTAAACGACGAAAAAAGGGAGCATATTACTCAAACAAAGCAATATGAATGATAACAACATGCACGAGAACCATTCCGATTGCTTACCAACAGAGATATAACAAAGTCCTCCCCATAGAACAACACATGGAAGTAATAGTCTCACAGATCTATGAGTTCTCAACCACACCCAAACCCCTTTACATAACACAAGCACAACCGACTAGACGACGAAAAAAGGCAGCATACTACTCAAACACCTGCAATACCTTACCACCTCCACCACTGAAGGCAGCCATACAAAAACACACACACCTTCACACTACAAAACATGCACTTCATGACCAACCACCAAACTCCCAACTAGTATCCTTGTTGGAGCACTAGTTAGGAAGTTTAACGGGGCTTAATCATTGTACAATGTACTACACTTGTCTGTTATACAATTGTACTACTTAGCGTGGCGGACGTACACGCTTCAATCCTGTTCAAGGATCTCGGTAGTTACATCATCCATATAGCAACGTCCAACTCTATAGACCCTCGACACTCAGCATTACATCAGCTTATATTTAGCAGAGCGCTTAGTCAGGAGACGCTAGGGTCGCGAGGTTCTTTCAACAGGGGAATGGTCTGTCGTAAGTCCCATGACATGAATAAAATACAAGGTACCAGGATGCATTCTCCAAACACTTCCAGTCAGCATCGGCTCTACAGAGAAATCCTTCACATAAGGAAGAACCACACTCGAGCGACTGTACCCAGATGACCATCCGGTCATAAAAATACCAAGACAGAATAGGCCCAGCTACAGTTGCTAATTGTCCAAGGTGCACCCACCACAAGCACCCAACATTCCTCTGTTGTCCAGGTCACCATCCGGTCATAAAAATACCAACACAGAATAAGCCCAGCTACAGTTGCTAATTGTCCAAGATGCATTCACCACAAACAGCCAAAATTCCTATGTTGTCTAGGTCACCATCCGGTCATAGAAATACCAACACAGAATATGCCCAACCAAAGTTGCTAATTGTCCAAGATGCACTCATCACAGACCCAAGATGCCTCTATCCCCTTGGTTCTTTTGTTCCTATATTTTACAGACATCTTCCAGCCAGTTATTAACTGTCTTTTTATTTAATTTTCCTGATATATGTAGCCCAAAATCATTATAATCTTCGACTTTTCCCGAGATTCTCACGATCGATTATAACAGTTTTACTTTGGACTTTCGATTTGAAAATTACTTTAATTCTGCTCGTTCATTTTCAAACCTACTTTGAGATTTCCCTTGTTGATATCACTCAGCACATCTTACAACTCCTCTGTTATTTGTGAAATGAGAATAATGTCATCCGTAAATCAAAGGTGATTAACGTATTCCCTATTAATGTTCAGATCTTTCCCTTTTCAACTCGTCTCTGGAAAATCTCTTACAGACAAGATGTAAATGGATTGAATGATATTCTATTACTTCGTAGTTACATATCCTTTCTCTATTTTCTGTATATGTGTAGTCGAATTACACGTGTATCTTTCTCATAAATGTTCTGTAGAATGATTACAATTTGTTCGCTTGCACCCACGTTGCGTACAGAATTCATAAATCCCATTTGTTGTATCGAGTCAAAGGTTTATTTGTAATCTACAAAAGCTAAACACAAAGATGTATTCTACATTTTCTTTGATTTATTGTTTCATTGCCTAGCTGTTCTCATGTCTGGCTTTCACCTAAAACCTTACCTAGTCTACTTGTAAGAATCTTGGAGAAAACTTTATGTACATTTGATAACTTGTTCTCTTGTTTGTTCTTCATCTAAAACTTTACTATTCTACTTGTGAGAATCTTGGAGAACACCTTATGTACATTTGATAACTTGTTTTCGAGTTTGCTCTTCATCAAAATCTTTACCTAGTCTATTCGTTAGAATCTTAAAGAACGCTCTATATATATTTAATAAAAACTTGTTTTCTTGTTCTTTATCTAGATTTTGTACTTAGTCTATTTGTAAGAATCTTGGAGAACACTTTATATACATTTGATAATCTAATCGTTCAGTAATTACCAGTCTATCCGGTGTTCTTCCTTGTGAATCAGCATCACTGTCGCATTACACCATGATTCAGAAACGTTTTTCTGTCGTAGACACTGGTTATATAGTTGAATTAATCTACTTTGCACATCTTTCCCTGCCTTTTCCAGATCTATTCTGCGTTCCCCAGATGCTTTTCTTTGTTTCATTTTTTTTTTATCTTCTGGTTCACAGCTTGTATATATTGTACTGATACTATGGCAGTTGAAGAGTGAATATCTTTTGAATTACTTTGCTCTTGTTATCAGTCTGTCTGCATTTAATAATGTCTCAATTGTATACAAAATGGAAGTCACCCGCCGCCTCACTAAAGATAGTCTGCGCTCGGCTAGTTTAATACTTATATATATATATGTGGTAATTCTTGCGAAGTTCTTCCAGCTTGGTCATCAGCTCTTGTATTCTTCTAGTCATGAAATTTCTTCTAGCTTCGACAGTGGGCTTTTGTCGGTTTTTCTTGCTGACGTTGACTGCCCCATCACTAATATTAAGGGTATATATGGGCAGGAGGTCTTCTCTCAAACATGTTTCTTTGTATATATATAATTCGAATAGTTTCTTTTATATGATCCAAAGTGACGAATAAGGGAAAACCTTCATGACACGATTTCCTTCCATCTCTTCGGTTATGTAGGTCAAGGAGGCTCAACATCCCATGCAGGTTAATCGGAGACTTCCATCGCAGCCTTGCCTGTCTAAGCTTTATGTGCTCATTAGTTCAGGCCCTAGTGACCTCTCTACGGCCCAGAGTCACGTTCGTTTTTTTTTTTAAGCTAATCGTCAATCAAGAGACTTGTGATCACTTTATATATATGTTATTCCTTCGCCCTGTTGTCCTTTATTGTTTTATTTATTTTTTTATTTTTTTATTCATTTATTTATTTTTTACCATAGCTTCGGTTCGTACCCCTCGTTGGGATTTTGCTCCCCAAGGTTAGAACCGATGGATATTGCTGACCAAATACTAATTCTGGGTTATGCTTACTGTATACATACGGCTTCACCCGAAACAGGTGAGAACTGGTTTACCAACATAGTGGTTGACGAACGGAATAGACTTATTTATTTATTGATTTATTATTTATATTATTATATTTATTTATCATTATTATTTATTTTTTTCGCATCCGACCTACTTATGGACCAAAAGGTCTCCTGTCGGCATGCTCCGCCTTTGTAATCCTTTGGATGTCACCATGAAGTGAGTGTTGTAACAGTGCGTGTTTTAAGAGAAGGTTTGATATCTTTATTGATAGGGATGACTGGTGGTGGGGGACATGGAACTGCCTAATGTAGGCCTTATGGTCTCTTGCCGTTTCCTCCATTCTTATGTTCTTACGACATATTGGTTGTTTTTAGAAAATATTAAGTAACTTTTGGATGAAAAGTGATTAGGGACATGGAACTACCAGGTGTAGGCCTTATGGTCTCTTGCAGTCCATTCTTATGTCCCTGTAATTTATTTGGCTTAGTTTCTTCACCGATTGAGTTGGGAAACAGAACGAGGAAGAGAAATCGAGACAGTGAGTGAGAGTGGGAGGGAGGGAGGGAGGCATTACTATAGACCACGAAAGCGCCTGAACAGCAAACGAGCTATGCCTTGCCTGACTAGTGACCTTCACCAAGCTGCTGACGGGTTTTTTTGTCGCCGGTTGTGTGATTTATTGCGTCGTCTATCACCGTCCGCACGGCTTTCTGTCTTGACACTGCTGCGTGGTAGATCCTTGAGGGGTTTAAGGTGAGTGACGGTCGAGATGGGAAGGGAGAGGGGCCGCGGTGAAAATACCCATCGATTTTCATAATAAACTTCCCCCTCAATAATTAGAGTATTAGGATATATAGCGTACATGTATGCCATACATAAATACATACATCTGGACATTCATGTATACATATATACATGCATACATATATACGAACATACATATACATACATTCGGACATTAGTGCATACATATATACATGCATATATAAATACATGTATACATGTATACGAACATACATATACATACATTCGGACATTAATGCATACATATATACATGCATATATATACGAACATACATATACATACATACACACGTACATTCATGCATACATACATGCATATATAAATGCATGCAAACATATATTTCATATTATATATATATATATATATATATATATATATATATATACCAAAAGGCCTTTTCCCCCTCATAAGGGGGGTAGCCATGATAAAAAATGGAGTCAATATCAGCAATGTTTTCCGTCAATTTATATGGAGTTTCTTGGATAGTGATAACAGATAACTTTATGGATGAAGATGGTAGTTGTTAGTGGACATGGAACTGCCTAGTGTAGGCCTTATGGTCTCTAGCAGTCTCCTCCATTCGTACGTTCTTATTGCTCTGGCGGAGGATAGCGTCACTGAGTGTAAAGTAGAGGTAAACAGATCGCTGTACGAATTTCGGGATTAACCCTGCTTGTCATTTATGTTTTGTGTGAAATAAATAGACATTTTATTGTTAATCTCATTTGTGATAATATCGTTTTAACTTGTTAGTTATCCATTTTGTTCTGTTTTCTTTTGCCCTCTTTATTCTTATTTCTCTCTCTCTTTCTCTCTCTTTTGTAGTTTCTATACCGTCCCCATTTATCTGTCTCCGTCAAAAAAGGCAACTACCTTATGCACTGGTACCAAATATCACTTGACCACATTCTTCATCTTACCGAGGACAAAGAATCTCATAAATCATATTAGACTCGTCTGGTATTAACCAGAATAAAATAATTAAACTAGTTTAACTAGCCACATGGTTAGAAGCTCATAAAAATCACCTATTGGCATCCACAGGTACGATCTACATTGTCGAAATTTATTTATGACATTTATTTATTATATTTATCTGTATAATTATTACTATTTTTTACCTTGTTTATGAAATTTATTCATTTATTACATTTATTAATTTATTTATGACGTTTATTCTTGAGGAAATACTTGAAACCAACAAACGTTTTGAGCGAAAAAGTAGTAAACGTTTATGAACGCCGACATCAATTTTCATGACTTAATGGATCTTGTGGTGGGTGTGGATACATCCACCTGTCCGCCATAAAATCCACCAAACCTGGACTGAAGCCTCCTCCTCCTCCTCCTCCTCCTCCTCCTCCTCCTCCTCCTCCTCTTCCTCCTCCTCTACTTCTCGTCTTTCTCATCCATGCTTTCCTCGGCAATTATGCCTCCTCTTCCTCCTCCAGCTCGCTCCTCCTCCTCCTCCTCCTCTTCCTCCAACCTGCCCTTCTCTGCAAATACACCCCCCTCCTCTTCCTCCTCCACATCCTCCTCTTCCTCCTCCACCTCCTCTTCCTCCTACCTGCTTGTTTCAGCAACTACCCCTATTCCTCCTCCTTTCCTCCTCTTCCTCTTCCTCTTCCTACCTGCTTGTCTTACCAATTACGCTTCCCACTACTCCTCTTCTTTCTCCTCCTCCTCCTCCTTCTCCTCCTCTTCCTCCAACCCGCCCTTCTCTGCAAATACGCTTCCCCCTCCTCCTCCTCCTCTTCCTCCTCTTTATCGTCTTCCTCTTACCCATAGTCTTTTCCTAAAAAACAAATATAAATAAAATAATAACAATAATATTAACAACAACGGTAATAGTAATAATAATAATAATAATGATATTAATAATAATGATTATAATAATAATGATGATGATAACAGTAATGATAATGATAATTCATGAAATTGTGTGGTTTTCACTCAATCTTGAACATCAAATCAGAGGAAATTCATTAAGTTGTTTACCAATCTCACAAATGCCGTTCTTATCTATATCATCGGATATCTCTTATCATTCCGAGTATTTTAAACCCCATAAGAACCTCAAATTGATAACGTTAGAAACGATTTATTTATTTATGGGTAATAATAATAACGATAAATAATAGTAACAATTTATTATCATTTTTATTCATTTATTTTGCTAACACACTGACGTCAGATAATTAAAAAAAAGTTGTCCCGTTTTACAATGACCAGAAAACTGGGTTAACAAAATTATTATTGGAGTCTTGCTCGTTTATCAAAACCGGATATAGCTTGTCGCTTCTATTCAAAATCCCAGCTAGGAGACGACGCAGCGTAACTGTCAAATGTCGTCTCAGAACTTTAAGAAATACATTTTATATTTACATTTGTATTTACACATTTTATATTTATATGTTCAAATTATGTTTATGTTTATATTTGTATTATACGTTCATGTATACATGCATATATATATTATATATATATATATATACATTTTCAAAATTTGTATGCAGTAGTGATGATTATGAAGTAAGTTGTATTATGACAACTTTTTTATTTATTTATTTTCGAGAACATTTGATTTATTGATAAATGTATTTATCTTGTCAAAAATGCAACCGAAAATGAATAGCAAATATATCCATCAATCGAATCGCATCGTATTCGGGTTTTTTTTTTTTTTTTTTTTTTTTTTTTAATGTTTGAATTGACGCTATTACCGTCGTTGATCGTTGGAGGGGTGAAAGCAACTGCTAGATATATAAAATGTTTTATATTTTTAGATTAATTTTTATATAAAATAATTGTGTGGCTTCAGGTATTCATCCTAAAAATGAAATATGTTAAGTGTATGCGTGTTGTATTTTATTGTCTAGGCGTCAATATTACTGAGAATAAATTTCTATTTCCCAAGTTTCGGTAATCTAAGATTATTTAACCCAAAAATTGATAATTTTCCTTTAGCCGATTTCTTTCTACAATGGCTGACAAAAAAAATCAGCATCGCTGTAGCGCGAGCCGGTACTCCAACTCTGGTGGGCAAGGAGTTGGGTAATGTGTGTGTGTGTATGTAAGGTCACATTAATACCCATAGATCGGGCCATATATGAGCTTTGAGCTCTCATCCGGGATGGTAGTAGCTGACGATCACGAGCCCAATACGTGATCCAAGACCATTGTGGTTAATCACTGCTCTGAATATCCTTCAAACGTTGACTTTTTATATATCTTATATAATTTGTATATATATATATATATATATATATATATATATATATATATATTATATACCCTTCAAACGTTGACTTTTTATATAGTATTTGTGTGTATATATATGTATATATATTTGCAGAGAAAGAGAGAAGTTTTATTATACCTGTATACAGAGGCGGTTTTAATTAGTCTATTTGACCGATTTGATCAAATTAGGCCCCGTGCCGTTTAGGGTTTAGAGCCAACATAACTACTTGTATTAAAGAAAAAAAAAAAATCATGAAACTCATATTGTCTTTCAGTATATATTTATTTTATTATTTGTTTATTTATTTCGTTTTATTTTTAATTTACTTTATTTTTTTCTATCGTATTTTGTTTTTTTATTTCTTATTTATTTATGTATTATTATTATTATTATTATTATTATTATTATTATTATTATTATTTTGCTAAGATTAGCATACTACACGTAAATAAAAGAAAAGAAATTTCGAACTTTAGTAGAGGCCCCGCTACCCGTTTTCTATTTGGGCCCCGCTATCCGTTTTCTATTTGGGCCCCGCTATCCCTTTTCTATCCGGGACCCGCAGTTCCTTGTATCGACCCTGCCCGTATAAATACTGAAACACATCAACCTTCTTAATATCTGGGCACCGCCACTCCTAAAGCACAATTCACACGGACAAGGTTTCGGCACCAAGTTGCCGATTTTATCGGAGAAAAGCTGCCGAGAAAACGGGAACTTGTTGCCGAAACATTGCTCGTGTGAACAGCGCAGTGGCATCACATCAGTGAACTCATTGATTTTGTGACCCAAAGATTCAAGTATAAGGTTTCAAAATACTCAAAAATATTATGAGAAAGGAATATATTTTGAATATGTAAACACAAATGAAACTTAGACAATTCGATTTAAATTTAAATCAACCAAATTGTTCTTTCCCTCTCCCCTAAGTGATCTGATTTGATGCCCGGGGGTCATAGCCCCTTCCCCCCCTCCCCACCCCACTCCTCTGCACGTCACTGCATCACGTGGAGGACACGACCGCCTGTTTCATGTGTGAACGGTTCCGGACCGCCACAGGGCTGAGATCCGGATGGCGGATCTATTAAAAAAAAAAAAAAAAAAAAAAAAAAAAAAAAAATTAATAAAAAAAAAAAATAATAAAATTTTGCTCTCCTAGGTTTAACGATGGGGCCGTCCGACTCCGGAATCCTCACATCGCCGAGATGGACCAAGACATCCTATACCATCTCGCCCTTGGCTCAGGTTCCCACGACCTCGTGGAAATGTTTGGGGACATCCGTTTCGTGTGTATGGGAGGAACGCCCAAGAGAATGGAAGGATTCGCGAATTACATAATGGACGAAATTGGATATAAACTTCCACCAGGAGCAACTCTTCTAGATATTTCCCTGCAGTCCTATCGTTATTCCATGTATAAGGTAAGCTCTTTCTATTTTAAATTATTTGTTTATTTGTTTGTTAGTATTTGTCTGTTTATTATTTGCTTGGTTTTCATTTATTATTAGATTTTTTTTTTATTTAACTATACCATGTATAAGGTCTCCTTTTATTTTATATTATTTGTTTATTTGTTATTATTTGTCTGTTTATTATTATTTGCTTGATTTTCATTTATTATTAAATATCTGTTGTTTATTATTTAACTATACAATGTGTAAGGTAAGCTCCTTTTATTTTATATTATTTTTTTGTTATTATTTGCCTGTTTATTATTATTTGCTTGATTTTCATTTATTATTAGATATCTGTCAATTTATTATTATTTACTATTTACCTGTTTGTTTATTATTTAACTATACCTATGCATTTATTAATTTTTATTATTATTGATATTATTATAATTTCTATTTTGTATTTATCATTATCATATTTTTCACATCCAATCTAGTTATGGACCAAAAGGTCTCCTGTCGGCATGCTCTGCCTTTGTAATCCTTTGTAATCATCATCATTAACTTAATTGTAGAATACAAGAAAGGTATATCGCTTGTTGGGTCCCATCTCCTAATTGGTTTATATCCTTAATTTCCAATTATCGTATTTAGATTTTATTTCATACAAGCGCCGTCTTCGCCATGGGCGCTTGGCCTGCGGCGCTGCTCGCTTTGCGAGCGGCCAATCAATCGTCTCCGTTGCCGTGACGTTAGCGTTCTCGGCCAATCAGTCGTCTGTGTTACCGTGACGTCACCATTCTCGGCCAATCAGTTGTCCCCTTTGCCGTGACGTCACCACTCTCAGCCAATCGGGTTCTCGTGTACTGTTACCAAATCACCGTCACCGGCTAGATAATTTTACCAAAAACAGACATGGTTTTTTTTTTTTATTATTAATAACATCCATTACCTCGTGATGCCTCCCCATCCTAAACCAAAATATGAATTTTTATTTACAGGTTGGCCCTGTACTGTGCGTGTCTCATGGTATGGGGATCCCGTCTGTGGGGATCTTGCTCCACGAGGTCATCAAGCTGATGTACCACGCGAAGTGCAAGGACCCTGTCTTCTTCCGACTAGGAACCTGCGGTGGTATTGGCATTGAGGGAGGCAACTTGGTCATCACAGAAAGCGCAGTGGACGGCATGTCCAGACCTTATCTCGAACTGGCAAGTGTTTGGAATAATAATTCTCTTCGTTTCCTCCCCTAGTGCGTTAGTGGTCCTCTTAAGTGGGTCGTGAACATCTGTCATGTTATCACAGTAACATTGTGGCGCTGTGGTTAGAGTTCTCGCCTGCCACTATGGCGGTCCGGGTTCGAATCCCGCCCAGGGTTGAAATAATTTCAGTATTGCTGCGGGTTGTTACTCCAGCTCTTGTGGGCAGGGAGTTGTGTGTGTGTGTGCGTGGAAGGTCACAGTAATACCCATAGATCGGTCATACGAGCTCTGAGCTCTCATCTGGGAGGTTAATAACTGTTGACCACGAGTCCAACACATGATCCAAGACCATGGTGAATCACATACATACATATACCAAGAGCTTTTTCCCCCTTACAAGAGAGGTAGCCAAAGTCAAAAGGCATATTCCACTCCCACCCATTTCATCCCCACCCACTCCACTCCCATTCACCACCCTCCCTCCCTTCCTCCCTTCCTCTCTTCTTGGCTCCTCCTGGATGATGGGTCATCTCTGCATCTCGCCCATTGCCCCGGGTCAGAAGCAATGCAGCAAGACAGCACATCCACCGCAAGTCCTCTTAATTTAATCAGCAACCCCCCTTTCCATCCCTTCATGCAGGAAAAAGTCCCTAATATACCTCATTTTGTTTATTTCTCCAATTAATCATGTTTAACTAAATAACATCTAAAATTACATGTTATTGACTTGAAAGAAAAAATTTCTACGCACATAATCTGTTCTATCGTCCTCATCGCCCAAAAATGTTGCAGCCTGTTCTGGGTGAGCTTCAACGTCGACCAGCCATCTTAGACAAGCAGCTTGCCCAAGACCTCAAGAATCTCCGTACTGAGTCGGACCCTTTCTCAGTCACAGTGGGAAAGACCATGTGTACTTACGACTTCTATGAAGGTATGTGACGTACTTCTCTAATACTCGATCCTGAGGTAGGCCATGCATTTATTTGTTTATTTTTATTTAAAAAAAAAATTATTATTCATTTATTTATTTTTATTATATTTTTTATTTATTTTATTTCATTTATTTATCTATTATTTTTTATTTATTTATTTGTTAATTTATTTTTATTTTATATTTATTTTTTATTAATTTATTTTGTACTCATTTATTTTGATTTTGTTTTATTTTTTATTCAGTTATTTATTTTTATTTAATTTTATTTATTTCTTATTCATTTATAGATTTTTTATTTATTTTTATTTTATTTATTTTTTATTCATTTATTTATTTTTATTTATTTATTTATTTTTTTTTTCATTCTGGATACTTGCTGGCTGGGCAGGTTAGAGCTGCAGCAGAGATTAAGGTGATGGCAGTTCAAATCCTGCTACCAGCGAGTTGGACCAAGGCCATGGTTCATTAAATTCCATGCTACAAAGTCCTCTGTAAGGGATATCCTCCTTGCCTCCTGATACGAGGAGTTTGCAAAATTAAACCAAACCATAATTTTATTCTATTTATTTCATTTGATCTGTTTATTTTATTTTTCATTTTATTTATTTATTTTTTATTTTATTCATTGATCTATTTTTATTTATTTATTTATTTATTTTATTTATTTATCTATTTATTTTTTGTGACCATTTTGAACCCCTGGTTATGAACAAATAAATTCCTTTCGTACCAAATCCGTGAATGTTTGGTGGCAGATGAGAGGCTCTAACTTGTTTACGTTTCCAGGCTGGTTAATGCGTGGAATTTCTTTAGTAGTACGGAAACTGACATTCTCCTTGTCCTTGAACAACCTGCCTGCACCACTGACCTTTGTCACAACTGACAAAGCTCTAACTCACCTAGCCAGCTAACATCCCAGTTGTACTTATAATAACACTTTATATATTATCGTCTAGTGTCATGGCTCCCCCTTTGACAATGAGATTGAAAGGGATTTCTGTATATATATATATATATATATATATATATATATATATATATATATATATATATATATATATATATATATATATATTTTAGTGAATTTAGGGAGCAGGTTTTCATCAAGACATTTTCTATTAAGTATCACAGCATACTCAGCTTTTGTGATCTTTTTCGTAACACTTTCTAAGAAGAGAATAATTAGAAGAATCAAAAGTTACGAAAAAGATCACAAACGCTGAGTATGCGGTGATATTTAATAGAAAAAATATATATATATATATTGCATGAGAAATCACATAAACTCGTGATTCTAAATATGCAGAAAAACCTCCAAGGAAAATAATATATTGATGACTGAGCACTTTTGTCCATTCAGACATCCTCAGGGTACATGAGGATATCTGAATAGATGTAAGTGCTCAGTCATCACTCATCAGTATATTTATTTTTTTCCTTGGTGTTTTTTCTGCACACACACACACACACACACACACATATATATATATATATATATATATATATATATATATATATATATATATAATGTATATGTATATAATGTATTTGTATGATCAGATACAAAGTTATATGTTCAACATACTTTACTGTTTCATATGCCTTTATCAGCAGCTTCTCCTTCTAAGGGAGACAACCAACATACTACACTCTGGTTAATATATCAAGTAATCACTCAATTACAATCTGTTTTGATAACACATCAGGCCAGGGAAGACTTGACGGTGCTTTTTGCGAGTTCACCAATGAAGACAAGGTCAGGTTCCTGCACAAGATTTACGAGGATAATATCGTGAACATGGAGATGGAATCCCTCTGCTTTGCCGCTCTTTGCCATCACGCTGGTATCCGAGGAGCTGTCATTTGCGTGACGCTTCTGAACAGACTCCACGGAGATCAGGTGAGATCTGATGCGATTAGCATTTGATGACAAGTCTGTCTAAAGAAACAACATATGAGGATGAAGCCTTTATTAGTATTTACCTAATTGTAGTATACAGGGAACGAGGAACACATGTTGGGTCCTAACTCCGAGTCTCTAATTTTCCAACAAACCTAGACTCAAATTCATGTAAACTTCCAACCTAATCTATATCCTTGATTTCCAATCATCATATCTAGATTTGAATTCAGTATTGTTTGGGCTTGGGTAATGTTTCTCTAGGTAGAACTATATCAAGTACTTATCTATACATCTGATAAATCTCTAAGAAGCGAAATGTCATTAAAGGCTCCGTGCTCATGTGGTATTTCTTTTGATATGGTATTTTTATTTTTATCTTGTTCCTGATTTCCAAAGATACTAGAAAATATGGATATATTTTTTCTAAATTCATGCCATATACATTATCATTAGAATAACCATATATTGTTTGTACTCTCTAGGTTTCTGCATCCAAGGAAACACTTGGCCTGTGGCAGGAATATCCACAGCACCTCGTATCGCGCTACATTAAAAAGCAAATGGGACTACCCGTACTCGTTCCACAAAGAAATCATCCACAGGTAGTTCGAAGCCCCAGAAAACACAAAATAGTAAAACAAGAATCCGCTAGTTTTGAGTAGATGGATGGATGGTAGGGAGACAGTACAAATGAGCAGCACAGCAAAAAAAAAAAATCTATGTTGATATGAATCAATCAAATATTGGTTTTAAGATAAAATGGACTTTTAACTTTTTAAGTCGGTCCGTGTTTCTGGTGCAGTAACTCCTCCATTCCGAGCTGAGGCATAGGATGGAAATATAGCGTATAAAATCCGCCCCTTGTTTAGAGATTCATTAAGGGAATTGTGTATCCACGAGGAAGTACCAATCGTCAACTTCAAAACTGGAGTGCGGTAGTGGAGCGTCATTCAGAAAGGAAATACGATTTTAAAGTTTGGGGATGGCGGTTCAAACCCTGACATTGGCGAATTTGAACCAAGTGCATGGTTCGTCAAATTCCTCGCTACAAAGTCCTCTGTAAGGGGCGCCATCCTAGCCTCCTGATAGGAAGGACTTTGTGACATTAAATCATATAATTGTCATAAAAAATTACACACTACACAGATACAACGAAATTGATTACATAATAATGAAGGAGACTGCAAGAGACCATAAGGCCTACACTAGGTAGTTCCATGACTATTACCACCTGATGGAGTTCTGTTCAGGAACAAGGACTGACGCGTAGGGATTAATCGTTAAGAAAAAATACAGAGTCACTCATTTTTCTGATTAAAATCCTTTGCTTTTTTTTTTTTTATTGGCGATGATTAGAAGGATGTCTTTGATTTCATTTTCTGTATTCTAGAAATTGTGCTTACGAGTTGTTATCACAGGCACTGCTTATAGTTACGAGCATCACTATGAAATGCTGCTTCCTAAAGGTCACATTCCATGGGTGTAGATTTTCTTATTTTTCGTTATGGACTTAGTCATGTGACAGTGAGCTGCTGGATGAAGTGGTATTCAGATTAGACTTATGCCAAAAGAATAGCTTCATACATAAATAAGGCTTCTCTACATCTCTCTCTTCCTTTCTCTCTCACTCTCTCTCTTTCTTTCTCTCTCTCTCTCTTTAGGTGCTGGAGAAAATGGTATTCAGATTAGACATATGCCAAAAGAATAGCTTCATGCATGAATAAGGACTCTCTCTCTCTCTCTCTCTCTCTCTCTCTCTCTCTCTCTCTCTCTCTCTCTCTCTCTCTCTCTCTCTCTCTCTCTCTTTAGGTGCTTGGTAATTCTAATGCAAATGTGCTTATGAGACAGGCTACATATTATATGCATTAAAGTCTGCATTGTTTGTGTACATATCACTGCAGAACCTGTTATGTTGTTCGTAAATCTATATTCCACATGTTCAGAGACTTTTATAATAAAGAGATAGTTTGTGCCATGAAAACAAATTTTTTGCCCAATTTGTTAAATTTGTGAAACAACTGAGGAGTCTGAGTAATGTATTTAAATCTGTCCATCTTTCTATCTGTCTGTCTGTCTGTTGCACACACATTTAACACTGATTCGTTTCCCTTTTATCTTAACCACTTCAGTACGAGTTAAATTCTCGCACGCAGCATTGGCTGCCATATGTACAATTCATCACACTATTCGCATTATAAAATATAAAGTCACTGTTCTATTACTCGTTCTCTTTTACTCTGAGTAATAATAAGCACAGAAAATGTGATTAAACCAGTTCACAGAATCCGGGAATAACTCGTGTAGAACTTAAAGAAAATATATAAAATCAAGACGCCGACACCAGCATCTTAGTATACCCAATCGCGCCTCATGACGCTTACGTAAGCGTCATTGTACTGAAGTGGCTAATTCCATGTGGATGAAGGGCCACCCCCGACTGACCCCCACTGCCTGGGTCTGAAGCAATGCAGCAAGGCACAGCACCTCCATAGCAGGGCCTGACAGCTATGTTTTGCTGCATTGCTTCTGACCAAGGCAGTGGGTGGGGATTAGGGATGGCTCTTCATCCACAAGGAGCTAAGATGTTTTATGCATTCATGTACAAATATGATTATTTTTCATATATGTATGTATGTACACACAACACACACATAAACACAAACACACATTACCCATAGATCAATCATATATGAGCTCTGAACTCTCTTCCAGAGGGGGAATAGCTGTCGATCACGTGTCCAACATGTGTTCCAAGACCATGGTGAATCACACACACGTGCACACACATATATATAAAGTTGGAACCGTACATGAACTTAAGTTTAGGTATGTTAGAAAATTTGAGAATAGGAGATGGGACCCAACAACCGTTGCTCCTTTCCTGTATACTACAATTAGGTAAATACACACAAACGACTTGGTGGCGCGGTTGGTAGAGTACTAGACTGCCAGTACGGTGGTGCCGGTGGTACCTGGCTCGAATCCTGCCCAGGGGTGAAATTATTTCAGTATCGCTGCGTGTAAGGTCATAGCATTACCCATAGATCGGTCATACGAGCTCTGAGCTCTCTTCCGGGAGGGAAATAGCTGCCGATCACGAGTCCAACATGTGATCCAAAGACCAAGGTGAAACATAGACTGTATGATAAATTGGAGATTAAGAAACAGGAGCCAGTGAGCATTGCTCCTTTCTTGTATGCTGCAATTAGATAAATACACACACACACACACACACAAGCATATATGTACTGTATCTGCACATATATTATTTTTCTTTAATTCAGTCAGCTTTTACCTGCAAAGCGAGATAGCTACGCATGGAAAAGGAACAAACTCCCATCACACTCCCTTTCATGCTTTCCCGCTTAAATTATGTGAAGATTGTGCTTCTTTACTTTCGCAGTATTACTGCCAGTTCACCATGGACACACGCCTCTCACGGAACAGCTTGTTGCCATAACCTGTACAGTCTTCTTCAACTCCGTCACATCACTCGTGCACATTTTGCTTGTTCGACTTCCTGATCACTTATGGTTTTATTCACTCTCACTTCCAGTATCAGCGATTTGTGCAACTTCCGAGGATTTCTGTTTTCGTATATTCTTGCGACATGACCGTGCCACCTCAGACTAACCTGTCTCATCCCATCTGTACCACGGTCCAATTACAATTCCTGTCATTCCGTATTGTGTCATATTTTATACACCAGAACCCTAAACACCACACACCCTTTATACTATAATTCACAAGCATTGCCAACAGAAAACAACAAAAAAGTACACGAACAATATATTACTCAAACATGTACAACACACTACTGCCTTTACCAGACAAAACATCTACACAGAAACACATACACACCCAGATAAGTAATTAAACCCTTCAAGAAAGACCACCAAAGTTAATACTCCAACAACAACCCCCAGAGAGAATCCCATAGAGAAAATCCTCATACACATTACAAGAACCACACTGGAATGCCTATGCTGAGGATGCTATCCAGCATGACTCTACCAGCACAGAATAGTGTAACCCCCATGGATGGCTACACCTGTGGCAGGGAATGTAAATCCTCTTTGGGCTTTCTTGGTTTATTGTGGTGAAGAGATATTTACAGCATGGGGATGTAATTCCCAATGGGGAGTCCCCAGGAACTCCCTCTAAGGGGGAGCTCTGATATGGCACCGCAGTTGCTGTATATATGTGTGAATATGCCTATCTTTGCATATCTGGTTTAGGGTTCACAGTTATATCATAAGTTTGGGCTTTATACAATGCTATTTGTGTGTTAGTTGCATTGCAATGGATCTGTTATTAGTGAATGTGTCTTTACATGGTGTATGGTTTGCAGTTATAATTATGTAGTTTGGTAGGTATAAGGAAATGGTTAATGATATGTCTGGCGACACCATGTACTTGTTTCAGTAAGTTTCCATTGAGCGGTGGCGTGATGTGGTTGTATATTTGAGTCAGGTGTTTACAATTTGGGAATGTGGTGGTCAGCAAGATTGGAGGTAATGCAAGAGGCCAGTGTCTGTCGTCACGTGTATGCACGTGGATCACGTGTCAGGCATGTGACACATCATAATGATTAGTGATGGTATATGGATACAATAGTCCTGGCCACAGGTTCAAACTGCCTCAGACCTAACCACCTCACAGAGGACACGGAACACCTGATGGAAACATGTCAAAAGGATGTGAAGAAATAGCTTTTCATATAGGTGTATAGATAAGTGGAATAGCTTAGAAGGTAATATAACCCAAGCTCAAACAATACATAAGTTCAAATAAAAATATGATGATTAGAAATGAAAAATATAGATTAAGTTGGAACCGTACATGGATTTGAGTCAAGGTATGGTAGAAAATTAGAGAATAGGAGATGGGATCCAACGAGCGTTGCTCCTTTCCTGTATACTACAATTAGGTAAATACTATACTGCCACAGACTAATCCCTAGAGAACAACACAAAATATCATCCCTGACTGACTTGTGGATCTGCCCGAAGACTGTAGCCAGTCACCTGAAGGCTGCAGGTCTTATGCAAGAGAGGCCAGGGGCGATGGATTGATTGATCTATCATACTACACCTGATATACAAAGCAGATGTACAACTACCTACCTTTCTCTTAACCTTTCTCACAGAGTTGTTTAACAGCAAACATCTAATCTCCATAACCTTGTCTTTGCCAAAAACTTCTCTATTCTTTTGCTGTACTTTCTTCTGTTTTTATTTTCATTATCCTTTGTATGATTAATAATATTATTATTATTATTATTTATTACTTATGATGATGATGAAATGAGTGGGAGTGGATTTATGCCTTTGACTTTGGCTACCTCCCTTGTAAGGGGAAAAAGCCATTGGTGTATGTATGTATGTATTATTATTATTATTATTATTACGAGAGTAGTGGAGTCTGCGTTAGAATTAGAAATGGAAAGAGTGAGTGGTTTGAGGTAAATGTGGGACTTTGCCAGGGATGTGTTATGTCACCTTGGCTGTTCAATTTATTCATGGATGGGGTGGTGCGAGAGGTAAAAACAAAGGTAATGGGCTGGGGATTGGAGATGGAGATGGTTAAAGAAAATGGAGAAAAATGGGAGATAAACCAGTTGTTGTTTGTTGACAACACTGCACTTGTAGCAGGATCAGAGGGATTAAGGAAGTTAGTGACAGAGTTTGTGAAGGTGTGCGAAAGAAAGAAGTTGAAGATAAATGTGGGTAAAAGGTGATGAGATGTACAAGGGGGAGAATATGGCAAATTGGAAGTGAGTATTAAGGGAGAAAGGCTGGAGGAAGTGTATAGTTTTAGATACTTGCATGTGAATGTGACAGGAAAGGGAGGAGTGGAGGTGGAAACGAAGTGGCCTTGCTGTGGATGTGCTGTGTCTTGCTACATTGCTTCAGACCCAGGGCAGTGGGCGAGATGCAGGAATGACCCATCATCCAGGAGGAGCCAAGAGCAGAGGGAGGGAGGGATGGAGAATGGTAGTGTACTATGTGGGGATGGCATGGGTGGGAATGGACTTCATATCTTTGTTTTTGGCTACCTCCCTTGTAAGGAGGAAAAAGCCATTGGTATATGTATGTATGTACTATTATTATTATTGTTATATATTTTAGAATTAATTTCCCAATCTGTCACAACTGGTCAATAGAAGTAGGTAAGTATTATTCTTATAAACTCAAGGGTGAAAACTGAAGACAAAGAAAACCCAGGTATTGAAGCCTGGTGTCACTCATTAGAAAATGGATGAACACTGAAATGTGATAGAAAATGATGTATATTGAAGTCAATTATGGAGAGAGCCACAAGCCATGTCGAAAGAAGGTAAATATTCTTTTAGAAATGCCCAAGATGTTCACAGTGTCCTGTCGTATCAGCAGTTTGAGTCACTGCACGAACTAAAAGAACACTACCATGATTTTCAAATCCCATTGTAATTTTAGAAGGAAAATAGATTAATCTTCTTTCATTAAATACTCCCCCTAACTTTGATAACTGCATTGGATGTCTTAAGATTAGCAAATCAGTTTCGTCATAATCCTTCATGGTGTGGATACAATGGTGGCGTCATCGTAAGCGTGCCTCTCCCGCATTCGTTTAGTCCTGGGTTCGAATCCCACACTCCTCTCCGACTCCCAAACAGTGACTGTTAGTCATCGCCTCCCCCCCCCAAGTAAGTCCTTCATATAGTACACAAGGCAAAGGTGATGTTTTCGTCGGCAGCAGCTATTCAGTGCCTCCTGGTGTACTAGGGTCACCAACACTTTCACAACTCTTGTTCCTTTGACACACACGGCTCGACGGCGCAGTGGTAACGCTCGCAACTTCTATTCCAGAGGTCCGAGTTCGTTTCCCGCCCAGGGCTGAACTAATTTCAGCATCACTGCACTGCGAGCCGGCACTCCAGCTCTCTTGGGCAAGGAGTTTTATGTAAGGTCACAACATTACCTATAGATCGGTCATATATGAACTCTAAGCTCTCATTCGGTAGGGTAATGGTTATTGATCACGAGTCCAACACGCGATCCAAGACCGTGGTAAATCTCCCGTCTATTCTCTCCTGTCTTTCCTGTCCAGATTCCCAACCCGTCTTTATCCCTTATCATAAGTAAAAATAAACAAGTAAACAAATAGAATAAAATAAAAAGGAATACAATATCATCTCCCTTAAACCCATGTTAGCTTCTAATGGCGCAATCGGTTAAATCGCTATCATTTGTCACATGCTAACGCAGGTTCGAGTCCTTGGCTGTACCACGTTTCAATTACTGCATGTATGCCTCCTCGAGGTTCTCGATGTTGATGGCTTAGAATTAAAGTGAATTGTGGTTGACAAATGTAGATATATGGATATATGGTAATAATAAAATCCCCGCTTCATTGTTTACAAGTATGAGCCCTCCTCAGGAGCAAGTGATCAATTGGGTCTGCAGGGCCCAAATCTCTTCCCATCCTCCTTTTCGTTGTTTTAATCAACCTACCCATCGTTGACTCGTGTTTCACCAAGACGAAAAACCCGCAGCCCCAGAGTGGCTGGCAACGGTCCCCGGAACGTCCCCTAAATCTCTGGGAAGAAACTTTGGACTGTTTTCCGTGTTGTGTGAGAGTGGTCAGGAGAGAGATCAGTCGCCGGTTGTAAACTATATACTGTATGTGGGGGAAAGTGCATGAAGTACAGCACATCCTGTTGCAATGTTATTTCTATTGTGTGCATTAATCTTGCATAAGTTTTTGCAATTGAATGTATAGATCTCCGATTTTGCAAATTACCCAATTTGCATAACAGGTCAACGAGGAAAAAGAAAAAAATAAGATTTTTTTTTCATAAACAAGCTCTAACAACATATCACCAGACAATAGGAAAATTGCTTTAGAAATATGCTAGATAAAGCTAGTTACAGAAGCTTCCCCAAACAAAAGCAAGATAAATCTAGACAAGTTATTCCTACAACAGAGACAGAATTTTTGATAAAGTAAAATAAATAAATAGATAAAGTATTGACAAATTAATACAAGAAAAGGGTCTTGTAGCATATATTTGTCACAAATCACAAGTAATTAAAATATTTCCAATGTTCATAACTTTCCAACTCTACTCTGAAAATATCTACGAGTTCTCAAACATCGATTATTCTTTTTTATATTCTTATAAATTTCAAAACTTGATCTCGCCTTTCAATGAATTACACAACACTGATGATTATATAAGAAAAATTCAAAATATTGTGTCGTGATACGACTACATAGAATATGTATATATAAAACGTTTTTATTTAGGTAAGAATTAGCAACATCGCAATTATTTGGTGACATTTGGCACCATCACCAATGTGAGTCGGCGGTTATGGGATCCAGAAGACATATTTTGTGATGGAAAAAAATCTATAGCTGTCTAGTATATGTTCATTTAGCATTCTTGAACATTCCTCCTTGCGATGTTTTTTTTTTTTTTTTTTTTTTTTTTTTTTTTGACTGGTGTCCCACACAGCCCACATTCGACTAAGTCACTTAAACATTTTGTACGAATTACCACTTTCATCCTCTATCCACTTATTTCAAATATTGGTTTTGGTATCTCTATGGTAACTACATATCAATTTACTCTCTTCATTTTCTCTCTGTCCACTTCAAACCACTGTCCGTGTTCTAAACCGTTAATATCATGGTTTTCCAGCGATATCTTGAAGTTAGTTGTGACCATTTGGTGTCAAATTTGAAAGTCACTCAACACATGCAGTCTTGAAACACAGAATGGTCAAAAAACGTCGACATTTTGTCATACCCACACCAATAGAAAAGTTAATTGTACCTGAATATTTGTTGCATTTAGAATAGAGACAAGATGAAGAATTCATTTCGAGCGTCATATGCCTTTCGTACTATGGTCCTGAAGGTATAAAAATGATCATACTTGAATTATTGTAATGTCCTATAAGCTTTGCAATATGCTTGTGTTGCTTGCCACAAATTATACTTTTTTTATATATGAAATATACATACATGTGATTTATCTTCATTGATTATTATTATATTCAGTTAAATCTTATTCGTGTACTTTCGTTCTCTTGTAGGTACAATAAGCCGATGGTCGATAGAACCAATTAGATGCATAAAGAAAATGTGTCAATCTTTGTATCCTCATTTCGTCGTCTGCTTCTGTGAGTCGACGTTCCATGGGATGTTCCTGGCCGAGCGGACGCTATCGACCCGAAGATGTGGAGTCGCAGTAGTGATGGAGGGGAGTTCTTAAACACGGAGGACAAACGAACAGCAACAGAGACCAGTTGGTCAATACATGGCTGTTCCGGTACTTAAGCTATTAATATTATCACTACAGGAGAGGAGGAAGATCAGATGTGACGTGATCAACTTATGTTGTACCTCATCGTCGATGATTAGGGAAGAAGTGCACAGACGCGACTGATGGAAGATTTGACGAGTTAAACACCATGTGAGGACGGAATCTTTATTTGTACAACGATTCGCTTATTACAACTTTTTCATGGGGTTGAAAAAGCTGTAATAAGTACTTGAAAAAAGTTTTTGAAAAAGGTGTAATAAGCGCAACGTCATACAAATAAAGATTCCGTCTTCACATAGTCTCGTCAGTCTTGTCGGCAACTGCTACTTTCATGAAAAATGAAAGATTTATTGAGGGAAACAAAGATGAGGAAGAGGAGACATTATGTGATAAAAAATCTTCTGTGATTAACTTCTCTCTAAATATCTAATTCTGTCTCGTTAAGCGAATGACAGAATATGATTTTTCATGATCATAATGATCAATGTTAGGTTGTTTTAACCGTAAACATTGAATAGATATAGACTGAGTCCTTTAACCTTTTCCATTCCAAATCGCAAATGTGGATGGTCGAGGAAGAAGAAGAGAAAAACACAGAAGAAGAGAAGGATCCAACACTGTACATCTTGCTATTAATTATAATTATTATTATTATTATTGTAGTTGTTATTATTATCACTACCCTACAGAAAAAATCACTCAAGAAATTCTAGTTATTAACACTTGCGTTCAGGTCACCACCGAGCACTAGAAAATACCACAAGATTGGAGGAGACTACAAGAGACCATAAGGCCTACACTAGGCAGTTCCATGTCCCTCACTACCTGTCATCCTTATTCATAAATTTATCTCATCTTCTCATAAAACAACCGGTAGTGTAAGCACACAGTGGACATTGAATACACTATCCAACTCTACTCTACGCTGGCAATACACAGACAACAACACAATGATATTTCCTTGAAGAAAATAAATGTTAGTATTTGTATTTATGTTGGTTTTATTCTCAGTTAAGTATTTTATCTAAAAAATGCCATTTTAGTTAAAATAGTGATTAGTGATTGGACAATTGATCGTGTGGTCAGTTGACAACGGAATCAATCCAGATTCCATTTCTGTAATAGACATTCTATTCCATATCTAGTAAAACTACTTAGAAGCTTCGAATCCCGCCCAGGGCTGAAATAATTTCAGTATCGCCACGGATATGTGGGGATATGTGTGTGTGGGGATATGTGTGCGTGTAAGGTCACAGCATTACCCATAGATCGGTCATATATGAGCTCTGAGCTTTCATCCGTGAGGGAAGTAGCTGTAGATCACGAGTCCAACACGTGATCCAAGACAATGGTGAATCACACACACACACAAAGTTTATTTCAATGACCAAGTTATAGTATATAACGTAAAACATTATACAGCTTTCTTGAAGTTAGTGTAGTCCAGTATACCAGTCAGCCTACAGATTGCGCAGTGCATCAATATGGATTTAGGTGAGGTGAGTTGGGTACCTTGAAATAAGAAACATGAATTTTTTTAGAAGTTATTAGAAGGATCATTAAGTGATTCAGGTTCTAGTGTGAGAAGGGAGAGGACTAGTGGGGAGATTGAGTGTCTGGGGCAGATTGCATTTGACCGGAAATGTGATTTGATAAACTGTGAGGATTTTGAAAATTTCACATTAGTTTTTATATATGACATATATAGTCATTCTAAAAACATTGGTCTTAGTAATGCTAGAAAAAATTATCAAATTTGTTGCAAAAATGTGTTGAGCTTTCGTGGGTTAAAATTTATGTTAAATTACAATTATGGGTTCTTTAAAGTTTTCTATGGTAAAAGTTATTGAAAGAAAATAATATTTTAAGGGGTGACTAAATTAATTTAACTGGCATCTTTCACCAGGAGATATTCATTGCTATCATCCGAGCCGCCGCCTTTGCCTGATGTGGTAGGGTAGCTATAGCTGAATTTTGATGATTTCATTAAATTCTTCTTCATAACTGTACTGAGTGTATGATACAGCGTGAAAGCAATATATCACAAGCCACAAGGACAATATAGTATATACTTTCACTTTGCTACAGTCTACACGATACATCAACTCCTGAAGATTATCTATTTATATATTTATAATTATATTATATTTATATCTACATTTACATTTACAATGATATTTACATTTATATTTTTATTTATATTTTTATTTATATTCATATTCATATTTCTATTTCTATTTCTATTTCTATTTCTATTTCTATTTCTATTTCTATTTATATCTATATTTATATTTGTATTTATATTTATATTTATATTTATATTTACATTTACATTTACATTTACGTTTACATTTGCATTTATATTTATATTTATATTTATATTTATATTTATATTTATATTCATATTCATATTTATATTTATATTCATATTTATGTTACATCTACATTCATATTTATATTTATATTTATATTTATATGATTATAGATGACCATATTTGCAAAATTAAAACGCAAGCGAATTCAAAACTAGGCATGATAACTGGAGAAAAAAAGACAGGATACCGCGAGTGTAGCTCCTTTCCTGCATAATTACAGTTTGGTAAACATAGGGAAATATCATTAGATAAATAAACACACCTGCCCAGGGCTGAAATTATTTCAGTATCGCTGTGCTTCGAGTCGTTACTCCGACTCTCGTGGGCGGGGAGTTGGGTGTGTGTGTGCGTGTAAGGTCATAGCATTACCCATAGATCGGTCATACGAGCTCTGAGCTCTCTTCCGGGAGGGAAATAGCTGTTGATCACGAGTTCAACACGTGATCTAAAGACCAAGGTGAACACGTACACACATGCACATACACATGCACACGCACGCACGCACACACACACACACACACACACACACACACACACACACACACACACACACACACACACACACACACACACACACACACACACACACACACACACACACACACACACACACACACAGCATTACCCATAGATCGGTCATACGAGCTCTGAGCTCTCTTCCGGGAGGGAAATAGCTGTCGATCACGAGTCCAACACGTGATCCAAAGACCAAGGTGAAAGGTGAATACACATACACATACACACACACACACACACACACACACACACACACACACACACACACACACACACACACACACACACACACACACACACACACACACACACACACACACACTTCAACGAATGGACGGCTTAGAAGACGTTCTGAAGAGAATTGAAGTTTGTGGATCCCAACGCAAAGAGAAGTGCCTATTGTATTTACAGGGTGGGGGGAAATTGCTCGTGGAGTAGTAGAGTAGGAAAGGGGGAGGGATTACTGAGGGAAATGGAAGGAAATGAGGAAGGAGTAGACTTGGCCCAGGCAGACAGGCGAAAGGTAAACAAAAGGCCTCCCGATGATGATGAAATGTCTAATAAAAATGTAAAGATTAGAAGTATAGACAAGAGCAATACAGTAGAAAGTGATGAGAATATTTTCCAGGGATTTAAAGAGGGTGGGGGGGACACACCCCCCCCCCCCCCCCCCCCCCGACTGACAAGACTAGAAGAGAAGGTCGATAAGATGATCGAGGACTTGGAGCGTAGGTTCGGTCATGTTGACAGTATTATACGAAGAGTTGAAAAATTGGAAGAACTAGAGAGGGCGAACAAAAACTTAACTAAGGAAATTGAAGAATTAAAACAACAGTTAAAAGAAGTAAAAGATGAGAATAAAGTCTTAAAGGAGAATAATAAGGAGAACAAGGAGGGTTGGAAAAAAATTCATGAAAATAGCAAGGTTGCATTCACTGACATAATCAGACAGCAAATGAATGAACAAACTGAAAACTCAGTTATTAAAGTGATGAGACAGAAGGAGAATATAGTAAGAGACTTAGCAGACAAAAAGTTTTTTATAATTATATTAGGAATGGAAGAGAAACATAACCCAGATAGAACCACAAGAATCAAAGAGGAAAATGAAAAAGTAAAAAATTTACTAGAATTAGTTCAGGAAGATGAACCAGAAATAATGAAACAAATCGAAGAGAAATTCAGGCTAGGGAAATATAGTACAGACAAGACCAGACCAATCAAGATTAAATTCAGGTCACAAACTACGGCTGAGAATATCTTATCCAAAACAGGTAAACTAGCAACAAGTGAACAATATAAAAAGGTATGGATAAGAAGAGAAATGAATAAAGAGGAAAGAGAGGAAGAAAAACAGAAAAGACTTGAAGCAAAGGAAAAAAAACGAGGTAAGGACGGAGTCAGAAAAAGAGAGATTCTATTGGAGAGTAGTGAATATGAAACTAAAGAAAGTCGACATACAAGAGAAAAACAAAAGGGAAACAGAGAACACAATGGAAGTGGCAGAAAACTAAGAGTGTCTTACACAAATATAGATGGATTAATAACAGGATTGAATGAACTGAATGATTATTTGAAAGAAAAAGAACCAGACATAATGGGAATTGTAGAAACAAAATTAAAAGGTCCACTACCACCCAACAGTGTAGGACATGATGCATATAATTATTGGATTAGAAACAGAGTGAAAAAGGAAGGGGGTGGAGTTATGTTCCTGACTAAGAAGGATATAAACGTGAAGGTTGTCACATATGGAAAGAATACAGTAGAAATTATAATGATGGAAATAGAAGACAGAGATAAGAAGAACAGAAAGTTTGTGATAAATTATGTGCCCCCAAAAACAGCCTCATGGGAAGAGAGTGAACATAAAAGTATGTTAGAGGACACAAAGATAACATTAAACAAGATAATGGAAGAGGGAGGAAAAATAGTTATGATGGGCGACTTTAATTGCAAAGAAATCTGCTGGGAAGAAATGACAGTAAAGGGTGGAGACGGCTCATGGGGAAACGCTCTACTCGAGATGGTTACTGACCATACAATGACACAATGGATACAGGAGAACACTAGGTATAGAAATGAAGAAGAGCCATCGAAACTAGACCTAGTAATTACATCCGAACCTAGAATAGTGGACAAGATTGAATATAAAACACCAATAGGTAAAAGTGACCACATATTGATTGAACTGGAACTTAATGAAGAAAAATATATGAAAAGAAATGAACAATACAGAAAAGGAAGAATGATGTATGAAAAAACAAACTTTGATAAAATAAGAGAATTCTTTCAAAAGGAAAACTGGGAAGAAATATACAAAGAAGAAACAACAGTAGAAGAGAAATGGAATATTTTGACAAAAATTTACAAAAAATGAGTGGAAAAGTATGTCCCAAGACAAAAACAAGAAAAAGAATATGTAAAATGCTGGTACAACAAAAGCTGTAGGGAGTTAAAAGACAAAAGAGACAAAGCCTGGACCAGATGGAAAAAAGACAGAAGACCTGAAAAATGGAAAATATATACCTGCTATAGAAATGAATATGTACAAATGTGCAGAGAAGAAAAGAGAAAATATGAAAAAGATATCATAGAAAAGTGTAAAGATCAACCGAAACTATTCTACAGATTTGTAAACAATAAACTGAAAAACAAACAAGACTTGGAGAAATTAAGACAAGAGGGAGTTGAATACACTGAGGAAATGGAAATGGCGGAAATTATGAACAAACATTATAAATCAGTGTTTACAAGGGAGAACATACAACCTGAAGAGAACGAATGGAAAGAGAAAGTCCCCCCTATGGAAGAAATAGAAGTAACAAAGAATGAAATATTAACACACTTGAGTAATCTTGATGTCAGAAAATCGCATGGACCAGATGAAATAGCAAACTGGATACTAAAAGAATGCAGGAATGAACTGGCAGACAAAATACATAGCATACTAAATAGTTCCTTGAAAGAAGGAAAAGTTCCAGAAGATTGGAAAAAAGCAAATATAGTACCTATATACAAAGGAGGAAATAAAGAAGAACCTACCAACTATAGACCAGTCTCTCTAACAAGTACAATAGCAAAAATTTGTGAAAGAATTATCAAAAGTAGATGGGTAAAACATTTAGAAAAAAACAAAGTGTTAAATCCAAGGCAATTTGGATTCAGACAAGGACGATCATGCGTCACCAATTTAATATGTTTCTATTCAAGGCTAATAGATATAATACAGGAAAGAGATGGATGGGCGGACTGTGCATTTTTAGATCTAAAGAAAGCTTTTGACAAAGTACCACATAAGAAGTTGCTTAAGAAATTAGAAACTGAAGGAGGAATACAGGGCAAACTACTAAATTGGATGGAGGACTTTTTGCAAGAAAGAAAAATGAGAGTAGTGATAAGAAACCAGCACTCAAAAT
>NC_134784.1:25788723-25811223 GCF_046742065.1 Oratosquilla oratoria
CCTCTCATCCTGGCACCTCCTGGATGACGGGTCATCCCTGCATCCTGTCCACCGCCTTGGGTCAGAATCAGTGTCGCAAGACACAGCACATCCACAGCAAGGCCGCTTCATTAATTCGGCGACACCCTCCCCCATCTTCGTCCCCTCATGCAGAAAAGGAGAAGACGGGGAGAAATCCCTTCGGGCTGCGTCAATTTATTTCTCATACATACTCCCTCACCCCCCATCCCCCACCCCCTCATGCATCACAGCATCATCCATACACAACCCTTCTCCATTCATCCTTATCTTCTGTCCTCTCCTGTCCTTCCTCAACAGATATTCCTCTCTTTCGTAATGCCCCTTTTACCCCATCCATCCATCTCATCCAAGAACGCCCCCTCATATTCACTTCTTCCACCTCTGCCTTCCACACCTCTTTTACTAATCTTTCTTCACTCATTCTTTCCATGTGTCCAAACCATCCTAATACTCTTTCATCAACTTTATCTCCCAACTCCCTTTCCACCCCTGTTCTCCTCCTCACCTCCTCATTTCTCACTCTATCCAGCCTAGTAACCCCTATCATACCTCTTAGACATATCATCTCAAACTTATTGAAACTCCTTCTCTCTTCCTCTCTTATGTTCCATGTTCCTGCACCTTATAGTGCTGTCGGCACAATCACTACTTCATATAACCTCCTCTTAGCATCCATTCCCTAATGTCTATTTCTCATTACACTTTTTAATCCACCTAGACATTTACTCGCTTCTCTCAATCAATATTCTACCTCCACCCCCACTCCTCCCTTTCCTGCCACATTCGCACCCAAGTATCTAAAACTATCCACTTCCTCCAGTCTCTCTCCCTTAATACTCACTTCCCTTAATACTCACTTTTGCCTACATTCATCTTCAGCTTCCTTCTTTCATACACCTTCTCAAACTCTGTCACTAACTTCCTCAATTCCTCCTCTGATCCTGCTACAAGCGCAGTGTCGTCAGCAAACAACAACTGGCATATTTCCCACTTTTCTCCATTTTCTTTAACCATCTCCATCCCCTGACCCACTACCCTTGCATTCACCTCTTGCACCACCCCATCCATGTATAGATTGAACAGCCAGGGTGACATAACACATCCCTGACGAAGTCCCACCTTTACCTCAAACCATTCACTCTCTCCATTTCTAATCCTAACACAAGCTCTACTATCATAAAAACTCTTGACTGCTCTTAACAGCTTTCCTCCTATCCCAGACATCTGCAATACCTCCCACAGTGTCTTCCTGTCTACCCTGCCATAAGCCTTTTCCAAATCCATAAAAACCCCAAAAAACATCCTTACCCCTTCCCATAGCCCTCTCACACATCTGTCTTACCATAAAGATCTGATCTACACAACCCCTACCTGTCCTAAAACCACACCGATCCTCACCAATTACTCCCTCTGTTCCTCTCCCAATCCTCCCAATCAGGAGCTTCCCACAAGCCGATCCCTCTGAAACAATTACACCCACACCTGTCCCCCCCCTCTCCCTTGCAAAGCGGAACCATACAGGCACTCCTCCAGTCCCCCGGCACTCTACCCTCTCTTAAACAAACATTAAACAACCTCACCAGCCAGTCCACCATAACTATACCTCCTTTTTCAGACATTCTGCATGGCATCCATCCAACCCAGGTGCCTTACCTGCTCTCATCACCTTAACAACTATCTTCACTTCATCCTTCCTTATATCTCTTCCATTTTCCTCACTCCTCACTCTCATTTTCTTAGCACTTCCCACTGCAACTATCTTTCCCTCCCTATCCTCATTCACTTTTAGCAACTCCCTAAAATACTCTGCTCACCTTCTTCTCACTGCTTTCTCTTCCATTATCATCTCTCCATCTGCACCTTTTACCTTTTCTTCTCTACTTGATTCGCCTCCTCTTCCTCTTTTAATTTCTTTCCAAAACATTTTATTACTTTCAAAATTTTCTGTCACATTCTTACCCCACCCCACATCTGCTTTCCTCTTTGCTTTCTTTATCTTATGTTTAACTTCCCTTCTCTTTACTTTGTACCTCTCATACGATTCCCTCATCCTAATTTGTAGCTAATCTATGAATGCCTGCTTCTTCTCTTCTACACCCTTCTTTGCTTCCTCATCCCACCACTCACTACCCTTCCTTCTATTTCCTCCCGCCCTCCTTGTTCCACACACCATCTTTACACACCTTATGACTCCCTCCTTAAACCATCCCCATTCCTCCTCCACTTCTAGTTCTACTCTATCCTTCACTCTCTCCAACTCCTCTCTCAGCTTCTTCTTATACTCCTTCTCCTTTTCTTTCTCATTTAAGCAGTTCACTCTAAGTACCTCCCTGCCTTCTGCCCTTTTCCTCTTTCTCCACCTATTCTCCACTCTCAATTTACCTTCCACCAGAAAATTATCTGATATTCCTCCACTCTCTTCCCTTAGAACATGTACATCCTTAACTCTCCCTACCATACTCCTGGTCACCACTATATAGTCCATTAACGCTCTATCTATCACCCTTCTATCCACCACCCTCTCCCATGTGTATTTATGCTTGAATTTCTTCCTAAACACTGTATTTGCTATCATCAACTTTCTTTCGAGACACATCTCCACCATCAACTCTCCACTACGATTTTTACCTGGAACTCCATACTTCCCAATCACTCCGTCTATTGATTCGTTTCCTACCCTAGCATTAAGGTCTCCCAATACAACTACATTGACATTTCTCCCTAATCCCTCTATGCACTCATTTAAATCTATCCAAAAAACCTCCCTTTCCTCTACGCTCTTCTCACTACCAGGCCCATACTCACTTACAAAAACCCAAATCTCCTTTCCCAGCTTCACCTTCATCCACATCAACCTTAAAGAAACCTCCTTCCACTCCACAACACGTTTACCTATCTCTTCACTTACTAGTATAGCCACCCCTTCTCTCCCTCGTCCCCTCTTCACTCCTGAGAACCTCCCAACTACACTCCCAAACTCACACTCACCCCTCCCTTTCAATTTAGTTTCACTCAAAGCCAACACATCCATCCTCCTTCTCACAAACATATTGCCTATTTCTTCCCTTTTACTCTCATCTATACCACATCCACGCACATTAAAAGACCCAAACCTTAGGGTACTGGTTGGAAACCTCACTACCCTTCCCTTTTTTGAGATGGGTAGTCTGGACACTAACATCACCCGTTACAATATCGAGTAGACACTGTAACGGCAGAACCCCGTAACAACCCTCACTATTCTTGTACTTAACCATCACTAGTACTATTTCACGATATAATGCGCATTGTTTTTCGTGTTTTAATCTTGTTCATTTATGCATCTTTTAATCTTTGTCAACAAACGATGACTTATTCCAAAACAAAATAAATGGACGAATAAAATAAATAAATAAATAAATAAATAAATAAATAAATAAATAAATAGATAGATAAACAGGTAAATGAATAAATAAATGAATAAATAAATAAATAAATAAATAAAATAAATAGACAACTAAATAAATAGGTAAATAAATAAATGAATAAATAGACAAATAAAATAAATAAAGATATAAATAAGTAAATAAACGGATAAAATGAATGATTAAATAAATAAACGAATAAATGAATGAATGAATTGATTAAGAAATGCAGAATTAAAAAAATACAATGAATAGACAAATAAATAAATAAATAAATAGATAAATGAATAAATAATTAATTAAATAAATAAATGAATTAATCAGTTAATATATAAATAAACAAATAAATAAACGAATAGATATATAAATAAATAATTTAATTAATTAATAGATAAATTAATAAAATTAATAAACAAAGAAATAAGAAAAAAAAACATGAATGGATGAATGAATTATTTTCAAAACGCAGAATTTAAAACCATACAATAGACATATCATCCAAATCGAGGACAGGGTGGTGATATTATCTTAGTAAAGATATTAATAGATTTATCTAAAGGAGGGAAAAAATCGTTTCTTTTATATCTGGTTTAGATATATGCAACTTAGTGTTTGTATTTATGATCTAAGACATTCTAGAATGCATGTAAAACCCTAGATATTATGTTAAGAAATTATGTAATATATGGTAAGTTATCTAGTGTATTTCATAATAGGATAGAAAGATAGCAATTTATAATATACTAATATTAGTGGCGAATCTATAGGATCAAAATTTGGGTAGCTAATTTGATTTTCATAAATATAGATGATGCTTTTAAAGAGATGTACTCTCTAGAACGAATAATATGGTTTTTAATATAAATTGAAGTACTATATATTCTCACTTTAGTTTTTTCAGAATATATATATTCAATATAGGGAAAAAGTAATACTTAATCTTACATTTTAAAGATTTACCCACAGTGATGTGTTTAATGTACTTTTACCACTGTACACGTGGTAGGTTTTTCGATCTTTATAATAGGTATTGAAAGGACAAAATTTAGCCCAGATCTGCCGCTAACTTGTATATAAAATGTCAATGTAGTTACCCAAATTGCAGAAATGGTAAAGTCACCCCTCTCCCTTTTGTTTTCTCATATTATTTGTTATTGGCAACGAGGCATTTGCTAGAGTTCATTTTAATTTGTCTAACTTAGATAATCAACACAACATAACATATTAATTTTGCAATACAGAAATAAATAAATTTTACAATTATACATTTCTTTATCAAGATGAAACAAAAGAAGTATGATTATTTCTTATTTTTTGAATTAGTTGTTGTCATTCAGTCGTGTCAGCAAGAAAAGAAGATGTATCTATTTGTTTGTGAATTTCTATTAGTAGATGTCGATATTCGTTTTCAATCATTACATTAATCATAGATTTGGATACTGGTAAAACAAAAATTGTAATATAATCATGAAAATAGTTAAGTGATGTACAAATTGGTGACATTGGACAAGGATCCGCTACTGCTAGTACAAAAGTACAGGCTACCTGTAAGTACAAAAGTTATTTTGATTTTTGTAACTTTGTTTGTGTATTTCAGAATAAGAAATGTTTTCTTTAGATTTTTAGCGAATTAATTACTGTATGACAAAAACAAAACAAAACAAAACAAGAAATTTACATTATAATCAAAATGGAGTGACATAACCAAAAGGAATTGTTGGAATTAAAAGAAAAATATTGCTCATTCAGGATACGAAGATGGTACCAGATAGCGAGGGAGTACCAGAAAGACAAACAAGCTTTCTGTTTGATAAGATAAAAAATAGCACATGGTACAAATAATGTGTTAAAAATCCTCAAATCACAGCAAATATATTTAATCTCTACCGCACCTATTTTCGTTTGGATTCGAATGATGTCGATCTTCATCCTTGCCGGAAATTAAGATTAGTAATAGTCCCCCACACTGATTTATATGGGACGATTTTGGCTTTCATTTCTGCCGGAAATTAGAGAAATGACAGTTTCCTATTAATCTACACGTTTGGATTACAAAGCCAAACCCAAAGTTGTATTATATGAAGTTAATTTCAAATAGGTGGTGCAATTTGAATAATGATAAAATAATGATATGAATAATAACGATGATAATGATAATAATAATAATGATAATAATAATGATAATAATAATAATATCAGTGTTTTTTTTAGAAGTGCACACATACGCGATATAGCATTAGAAAAATATATGTTAATTATGTAAATTATAACATATTAATGTTATAAATATTTTTCTTGTCGGAAATCAATAACCGAAAACGTTGCTAAAAGCAATGCATAAACGAAGTCGCGTCGACTCCTTCATACGCCATCTTTGTTATGATAGATTCGAAAGTCGAAGACAACGACGACAACGACCCTGATGACCTCTAGAATTACAAGTACCGCATTATTAAATGCAGATTAGGTTATTTAGGGAGTTTAGGTTAGAATTGATGAATTTATCGTACTTAATTTCTTCGACCTCCGCATCTACCAAAACAAAGATGGCATCTCAAGCAGTCTAAGCGGCTACGTTTGTTTGTATAGTCATTAGCAAAATTTTCTGTTATTGGTTTCCGCCAAGAATAACATATATTATGTTGATGTATTATAATTTATGAAATTATTATTTAATTTTCTATTGCTATATCGCGTAGGTGTGCAATTCTAAAATGTTACCATAAAAGTTATTATGAGGTATCGTCCTATCCACCTCTGAGTGTGGTAGTTCCTGTCGTTAATCCAGATCATCTATGTCTAATATTGGAGAAAAACCAAAAATATTTTGAATATAAAGAGGAATGAATTAAATTAAATTAGGATACAGATAGACGAAAGTATAATATTTAGGTGTTTTTTGTTTCTTAATGTATACTACATTATGAATTAACCTATTATGAAATAATTATGGTTAAATTAGATTAAATTAAAATTATTATGAAACAATAGGATGATGAGATTTTGAGGTATGGAAGATAGAGAATATTTTATTTTTATTTATTTATTTTTTCTTATTAAAAATTCTTATCACAAAGTTAAATTAGGTCCCCATTTGCAATAAGGAAATTATGGATGAGTGAAAGGGTGATTATGATGATCCAAATGTTTGCCTAATGAACCCATGGGAACTCGCATTGCTAAAAAAAAAAAAAAAAAAAAATACATTTGCTATAACGATAAGCCCCTCCATAAAAATATTCCACCTTGTTACACTATCTCTATTGACGCCAAACTATTTTATAATTTATGGCTTCGTTACCTTATTCTTTAACAACATCAATACAGGGACATCAATTTAATTTATTTATTTATTTATTTCATTTTTATTTTATTATTATTTTTTTTTTATTCAGTTGAGGGGTCACGGTCGGGCCTTGTCTTGTTCACACGAGCGTCCAAACATACACACAAGTGTTGAGTTAGGATGACATCAGACATAATAATACATACATACATATACCAAGGCTTTTTCCCCCTTCCAAGGGAGGTAGCCACAAAGGGAAAGGCATAAAAACACTCCCACCCATTTCATCCCTAAATACACTCCACACCCCTCCCACCCTTCCTCTCATCTGAGCACCTCCTGGATGACGGGTCATCCCTGAACCCTGCCCACCGCCCTGGGTCAGAAGCAGTGTCGCAAGACACAGTACATCCACAGCAAGGCCGCTTCATTTAATCGGCGACCCCCCCTCTCCGTCCCCCTTTGCATATAAGGAGAGGACGGGGAGAAATCCCTTCGGGCTGCGTCAAAATTTACTCACACATACTACCCCACCCCCCACCCACCCGCCCATTCGTCCTCATGCAGTCACAACATCATCCATATACAACCATTCTCCACTCACCTCTGTCTTCCGTCCTCTCCCTTCCTTCCTCAACAGACATTCCCCTCTTCCCCAAAGCCCCCTTCACCCCATCCATCCACCTCATCCTAGGACGTCCCTCATGTTCACTCCCTCCACATCTGCCTTCCATACCTCTTTTACTAGTCTTTCTTCACTCATTCTTTCCATGTGTCCAAACCATCCTAATATTCTTTCATCAACCCTCTCTCCCAAATCCTTTTTCACCCCTGTTCTCCTCCTCACCTCCTCATTTCTCACTCTATCTAGCCTAGTAACCCCCACCATACTTCTCAGACACCTCATCTCAAACACATTCAAACTCCTTCTCTCTTCTTCTCTTATGTTCCACGTTTCTGCCCCATACAGTGCTGTTGGCACAATCACTCCTTCATACAGTCTCCTCTTCGCATCCATTCCCAAATGTCTATTTCTCATTACACTCTTTAAACCACCAAGGCATTTACTCGCTTCTCTCAATCTACATTCTACCTCCACCTTCACTCCACCTTTTCCTGCTACACTTGCACCCAAGTATCTAAAACTATCCACTTCCTCCAGTCGCTCTCCCTTAATGTTCACTTCCAGTCTACTGCCACTTTCACCCCTTGTACATCTCATCACCTTACTTTTACCCACATTTATCTTTAGCTTTCTTCTATCACATACTCTCCCAAACTCTGCCACCAGCTTCCTCAATCCCTCCTCTGACCCTGCCACAAGCGCAGTGTCGTCCGCAAACAACAGCTGGCTCACCTCCCACTTTTCTCCATTTTCTTTATTATTATTAATATTATTATTTCGTCATCATCGTCGTCGTCGTCGTCGTCGTCGTCATCATCATCATCATCATCATCATCATCATCATCATCATCATCATCATCATCATCATCATCATCATCATCATCATCATCATCATCATCATCATCATCATCATCATCATCATCATCATCATCATCATCATCATCATCATTACCATAATTTTTTTCTGAGATGATGAGTGGGAAACAGTGGTTGGTGGATGGGAGTGGAGTGGGTGGGAGTGGAGTGGGTGGGAGTGGAGGGAGTGGGAGTGGAGTGGGTGGGAGTGGAGTGGGTGGGAGTGAAGAATGTGGGAGTGGCGTGGGAGTAGAGTGGAGGGGGTGGGAGTGAATGGGGTGGGAATGGAGTGGGTGGGAGTGAATGAGATGGGAGTGGAGGGGGTGGGAGTGTAGTGGGTGGGAGTTTTGTGGGTGCGTACTTTTGTCTGGCTACCCCCCTTGTAAGGGGGAGGAAACACTATGTATTAAGATAGGTCATTCTTATAGTATTCACTTCATGTGTTCATTCATAATTCATTAATTCATTTACGGTGGTATTCTTAAAGAAATTATTTCCTTATATAAATCTTATATAAATCCTGGGAAGGGAAAGATTTATATAACGTAAGATTTTTTTTTTTAAGAATACTACAGTAAGATTCTTACTGTGGCATTCTTAAAAAAATCATTCCTCATATAAATCTCATATAGATCTTTGGAAGGGAAAGATTTATATAAGGAATTTTTTAAGAATACGGTGGTATTCGTAAAAAACCCTCCCTTCCAAGGATTTATATAAGATTTATGTTAGGAAAGATTTGTGACTAACTCTGAGACATCACCAGATCTATTTGATTATATATACATTTAGACAAATACATAAATAAATAGATAAATACATGAATAAGTACATAAATAAAATATATTCATAAATTATAAATATATATATAAATCATTTGAGACTAACTGATCTGTTTACAAATGATACATTGAGATAAATAAATAGATTTATATGATGAAAGGAGCGAAGTGCATTTGAGATTTAGTTACTAATCTATTTATTCGTCTATACCTTTAGCAGTGACTTCATTACCTACATATGCGTTTAACTAAATTATGAATTTCTGTCCAAGGCACAGCCGTCCCGGATATTGCGTCTTGTTGTCTAAGTTGCCCACCAGGCGCAGGGTATTGATTTCATTAAAGGAAGTAATTAGAAACCTCATTAGGTTACATCACTTTCTTTGAACCGTGACGGTCCCCGCCTCCCTTTAAGGAAGACGTGAGGCAAGAGTCGAGGAAGAGGAGGAGGAGGAGGAGGAAGAAGAAGAGGTGATAGAGGAAGAAGAATATGTGATAAAGGAACACTGATAAACTCGTGATAATAATGTATGTGATTCACCTCCATGGTCTTGGATCATATGTTGGACTCGTGATCGACGTCTATTTCCCTCCCGGAAGAGAACTCTGAGCTCATAATATGACCGATCTATGGGTAAGTGTAGAAACAGGTTGAAATTTTATGTCTATTGTTTGATGTGTTTATATTTACAGGTATAGAAATGCCATTCACTAGAAGAGAAAAGGCGTTTTGTGTGTTGGAGTATGCTCGAATACAGTTAAACAAAACTGTGCAGCGTGCGTTTGTGAAAGAGTTCTCTAAACAGTCACCAACGGCAATGAGATTTGGACATGGCACAAGAAAATAAATAAATAAATAGATAAATAAATAAATAAGGAAGGCTGTCTGTGCAGGGCAAAAGGATCTGGACGACCAGTAACATCGGAGGAAATGGTTGATCAGGTTCGCCAAAAACTCTTGCGAAGCCCCCAAGAAGTCCATGTGAAGAGCAATTCACCCAGAATCCTCCAACGACAGTTTGGCGCGTCCTGAGGAAACGCTTGGTGGTGAAACCCTACAAGCTACATTTCGTTCAGGCCATAACGGCAGATGACAAACGAAAGCGCAAACAATTCTGAGTTGATATGCAAGAGAAACTCAAAGAAGACGAATTCATAGAACGTTTTGTTTTCAGTGATGAGGCCTTGTGGAGCTGGTTCGCCACTTCACATACCGGTCCCAAGCCCGGATAAAGGAGGAGGGTTGGGAGGTCAGGCTTAGCAAGCCGCTCTTGTAAAAATAGCCACTCCTCGAGAATCTCAGAACCAGCCTTGGAGGAGGCTGGTCGCCGACAGGCTTAACGGCCTACCAGGAGATGGGTGAGGAGGAGGTGAGAGGGAGAAGTTAATAAGCATAATGTTCGCATTTGGTGGAAAGGAAATCTCCATGCCACAGTTGAGTACGAGAGGGACCCAGCAAATGTGAATATGTTCTGCGCCATCTCCAAGAAGCATGTTCATGGCCCGTTTTCCTTCGAGGGAAATGTGACCAGCGATGTTTATCTTCAAATGCTTCAGAACTGGCTAATGGATGAACTTACTGCAAATGAACATGGAGACTTAATTTTTCAATCGGACGAGTCCCTACCTCACTGGAAACTCACTGTGCGGGCTTCTTACCTCATTGACAATCTACGAGGGAGAAGGATCGGGCGTGCTGGTGATGAAGACAATGTGCTGTTGAAATGGCCGCCACGTTCACCTGACCTAACACCTTGCGATTTTTTTCTCTTGGGTTATGTGAAGGGATTGGTCTATGTTCCCCCCCTCTTCCTGGAAACCTAGAGGAACTCAAGCAAAGAATCGCTACCGCACTGGAGACTGTTACCCAAGACATGCTGTAGCGTCTTTGGGAGGAACTGGACTATAGACTTGACGTGTGGAGTGTCTCAGGCGATGCGGATATTGAACATTTGTCAAATCATTCATGGAATCCACATACCTTTGATTTTCTCTTTCAAATTTGGAGGAATATATCTTATGTTGTTCAACATTAAGCCTACTTAGTTTCCTATGCCTTGCGTATGTAATTTTTGTGATATTTACATCTCAAATTATATAATCTTTATACACCCTCTATATATATATATATATATGCGTGTGTGTGTGTGTGTATGTGTGTGTGTGTGTGTTTCTATACTAGATGTTCCAGTTTACCTGACGACCCTTTGGGAACCGAGCTCAGGTCACCCTTCCTTTGTTTACGACGGAGTTAATGGAGTTTCTACCTAGGTTTGACGTTTTCTAGGAATGTTATATGACTTGATGCAGGAAATTGATGTTGTTAAATTTGTTTTTATTAAATTATTTCAAAGAACAGTGTATCCTCGCATCAGAATCACGTCATAAGGTACATGAATACCCTTTCCACACTCAGACAGGACATGTCATTGTCCAAAGAACCCTCACTACCTAAGCATCATCACGTGACCAAGTGCTTTGGTAAGCATAGGGTGATGTAATATTGAGTGCAGAGGATCGATGGAGTTTGGCGTTGCTATCTGTGGGTCATGTAACCATCGGAACCTCTTATAGGGAGGGGTGGGGGTTCGAACCCTGTGTGCTTGCTTGCGTGGCCACGCCAAGAACACCTTACGATCCTGCTTAGAGTACACAGATGTACAGATATACCTTCTCCATGCTTATGCCTTTCCTCTCCATGAACTCTCTCTCTCTCTCTCTCTCTCTCTCTCTCTCTCTCTCTCTTTCTCTCTTTTTCTTTTAGATATCTTTTTCGTCTTTTGTATTTACCGTTTTGTTGTTTGTTCCTTTCATCCAATATTGTGTCTAGTCCAAAGTATCTAGATCATGTTGCCTATCCAAGTCGTTTTCCTTTACCTAGGCATTTACATGTTTTCTTTCTCTGTATGATATTCTTGTTATATGTATATATATATATATATATATATATATATATATATATATATATATATATATATATATATTTTCTTTTCTTTTCTTTTCTTTTCCTCATGTCGGTTCGTTTCTTCAGCTTTTCAGGAATTTCCTATTTATTTATTTATTACTTATTTATTTATTTACTTATTTATTTTATTTTATTTTTGTTGTTGTTTGAGTGATGGCGTATTAAGCGTGTTATATTGAAATGATCTTTGAAATCTTGCATTGCTTTTTTGGAGATTATCTTTGATTTTTTGTCATCCAGAAAATCTTTGAAAATTTGCATTGTTTTTGGTTATTATTTTTATTTGTTTATTTAGTTTTTGTGACAAAAAATCTCTAACATTTTGCATTGCTTTTGTGATGATTATCTTTGAAAATTTGCATTTTTTGTGATCATTGAAATTTTGCAATTTTTTTGTGATTTTCTTTGAAATTTTGCATTGCTTTATTTTGTTATTTAAAGAATCCTTGATTTATTTTTTGTGGACCTGCCATCTCTGAATTAGGATGAATGAGACCAGATCTGACATAGTTTCACATTTATTTATGAAAATATTTCCAGAGAAGTACAAACACAGAACATCTGATTTACAGATATGCACTCATTCATTCAAGTAACCCTTTCCAGAAAATGTGAACAAAAAAGAAATGATGTTGTCGGGGGGTGGGGGGTTCCAGGAGGAAGACTAAGGACGGGGGAGACCCTGGGGGGAAGGGCACGAGAAGGGGGATACCTGGGGGGAACGGAGGGGGAGGGTGCTGGAAGGGGGAGAATAAGGGGAGGGGAAAGTGTGGGGAAGAGTCTTTGAGGGTTTAGGAAATAGGAAAGCTTCTGGGAGCCAAAATTGGACCGTTTCTCCTAAGGATCTCGATCTCTTGGGTTTTTGGGAAAAAGAAGAGAGAGGGGAGGAATGGCGAAGAAGAGGAAGAAGTGTAGAAGAAGAGAGCTGGGAAGGGAGAGAAGAAGAGCGAAGAGAAGAGAGCCGGAAAGGAAGAGAAGAGGGACGAAGAGGAGATGGGAGGAAAGGAAGAGAAGAGAGCAGGGAAAGAAGAGAAGAGAGGAGGAGAGGAAGAGGAGAAGAACGAAGAAAAGAGAGCAGGAAAAGAAGAGAAGAAGAACGGAAAAAAGAGAGGAGGAAAGGAAGAGAAGAAAGAGGAGGAGGAGGAAGGACAGTAGAAGAGAGGAAGTACGGTACAGAAGAGCAAGTATGAAGAAGAGGAGGAAGACCAGCAGAAGAGAGAAAGGAAGAGAGAGGAAAAGTTTGAAGAGAAGTGTGAGAAAGCATGGGGGAAGAGAGAAAGGAAAGAAGAGAAACAGGAGAGAGCATGCGAGAAGAGAGAGAGGAAGAGAAACAGGAGAAAACATGCGAGAAAAGAGAAATAGGAGAAAACATGCGGAAAGAGAGGAAGTAAGGATGAGAAGAGGAAGTATAAGGAGGAAGAAGAGTAGGAGGAGGAGGAGGAAGAAGAAGAAGAGGGGGAGGAGGAGGAGGAGGAGGAGGGAAGTGGGAGAAATACATTAAGAGTTTATAATTCCCAGACAATTTATTTGAAATAATTTCCCTCTCTTGTCCCTCCTCTCCTTTGTGTACGGACGTCGGAGAGGAACCGCTCCCCCGTTCTTCGACTGTTGGAATGGATTTGTTCTCTTGTTCTTGAACTGTTAGATTGAGTTGGATCTTTAGTTCTTCTGTCGTTGGAGTGAGTTGTTCTTGTTCTTCAGCTTTTGGATCAGGTTTGTTCTCTTGCTCTTCAATCCTTTGGGTATATTTGTTCTTTTGTTCTTCAACCCTTGGAGTATATTTGTTCTCTTGTTCTTCAGCCCTTGGAGTAGGTTGGTCTACTTGTTCTTCAACACTTGGAATATATTTGTTCTTTTGTTCTTCAACCCTTAGAGTAGGTTGGTCAGCTTGTTCTTCAGTCCTTGAAGTAAATCTGTTTTCTTGTTCTTCAACCCTTGGAGTATATTTGTTCTTTTGTTCTTCAACCCTTGTAGTAGGTTGGTCTGCTTGTTCTTCAAGCCTTGGAGTAGGTTTGTTCTCTTGTTCTTCAACCCTTGGAGTATATTTGTTCTTTTGTTCTTCAACCCTTGGAGTATATTTGTTCTCTTGTTCTTCAATCTTTGGAGTAAACTTGTTTCCTTTTTCTTCAGTCCTTGGAGTAGGTTTGTTCTTTTGTTCTCCAACCCTGGAAATACATTTCTCCTCTTGTTCTTCAGTCTTTGGAATAGGTTTGTTCTCTTGTTCTTCAATCCTTGGAGTAGATTTGTCTTCTTGTTCTGTAGGAGTAGATTTGTTCTCTTGATCTCCAACTCTTGGAATAAATTTGTTCTCAAGTTCTTCAACCCTTGGAGTATATCTGTTCTCTTGTTCTTCAATCCTTGGAGTAGGTTTGTGTTCTTGTTCTGTGGGAGTAGATGTGCTCTCTTGATCTCCAAGTCTTGGGGTAAACTTGTTCTCTTGTTCTTCAATATATCTGTTCTTTTGTTCTTCAACCCTTGGAGTAGGTTTGTGTTCTTGTTCAATGGGAGTAGATTTGTTCTCTTGATCTCCAACTCTTGGAGTAAATTTGTTTTTTTGTTCTTTAATATATCTGTTCTGTTCTTCAACCCTTGGAGTAGGTTTGTGTTCTTGTTCTGTAGGAGTAGATTTGTTCTCTTGATCTCCAAGTCTTGGAGTAAATTTGTTCTCTAGTACTTCAACCCTTGCAGTATATTTGTTCTTTTGTTCTTCAACCCTTGGAGTAGGTTTGTCTTCTTGTTCTGTAGTAGATTTGTTCTCTTGATCTCCAAGTCTTGGAGTAAATTTGTTCTCTAGTTCTTCAATATATCTGTTCCCTTGTTCTTCAACCCTTGGAGTAGGTTTGTCTTCTTGTTCTGTAGTAGATTTGTTCTCTTGATCTCCAAGTCTTGGAGTAAATTTGTTCTCTAGTTCTTCAATATATCTGTTCTCTTGTTCTTCAATTCTTGGAGTAAACTTGTCTTCTTGTTCTGTAGGAGTAGATTTGTTCTCTTGATCTCCAAGTCTTGGAGTAAATTTGTTCTCTAGTTCTTCAATATATCTGTTCCCTTGTTCTTCAATTCTTGGAGTAAACTTGTCTTCTTGTTCTGTAGTAGATTTGTTCTCTTGATCTCCGCCTTTTGGAGTAAATTTGTTCTCTAGTTCTTCAACCCTTGGAGTATATCTGTTCTCTTGTTCTTCAACCCTTGTAGTAAACTTGTCTTCTTGTTCTGTAGTAGATTTGTTCTCTTGATCTCCGCCTTTTGGAGTAAATTTGTTCTCTAGTTCTTCAACCCTTGGAGTATATCTGTTCTCTTGTTCTTCAACCCTTGTAGTAAACTTGTCTTCTTGTTCTTTGAAAGTCAGGGTAATTTGGTCTTGAAGATCTTTATCTTGAGACTCTGGAAGGCGATTCTTCTCCTCGAAGACTTCTCTTCGTCTTTCTTCGTTTTTCTTCAAGAAGACCTTTCCCTCCTTCAGGTTCTTCGGCAGGTCTTCTGCTTCCCTCCCACACTCTCGGCTCTCGTTCTTGGACGAGGAGTCACACGTTCTTCGAGGTTCGAGTCCTGAAACCCATCGGCCGCGATGAGGGACCTTTGGATGGTTTCTGTCTGAGTGTGGTCTTTGGTTCGATTCCTGAGACCGGACCCGGAAGGTCACTTTCTTCGGGAAGACTTCTTCAGGAGCCGCAAAGATCGAAGACGGGGAGAAAGGGAAGGAAAAAGAGGAGGAGAAGAAGAAAGAAGAGGTGAGAGATGAAGAGTCGGAAAAAGAAGAGCTGAAGGAAGAGGAAGAGGAAGAGGAAGATGTGATAGTCCGGGAAGAGGATGAAGAGTAGAAGGGGAAAGAAGAAGAGGAGGGGAGAGAGGAGGAGTGGGAGGAGACGGTCGAGGGGAGGGAGCGATAGGAGGAAGAGAGGGACGGAGGTAATCGCAGAGAGGAACCTGTTGCCGAAGACGTACAGACCTCTTCGTCAGGATCTTCCTCCAGAGGCCACTGACGAACGAGTTCGACCACGAGAGCCAAGACCCCAAAGGCGAAGAAGAAGAAGAAGAGCGTCTCGACATCGACAAGGGCCATTGTGACGCCAGCAGAGAGCGCCAGGAACACGAGGACCTTCTCCAGAAGGAACACCTGGAGGTCGAACTTCACCAGGAGTTCGAAGACGAAGAAGGTGATGGCGGTGGCGGCGGTGGTGGTAGTGGTGGGTAGACTCAGGGTGTTGGCTGAGGAGGTGGTGGTTATGGTGGAAGCGGTGGTGAATGTGGTCGTACCACCGCCATTGCCCTGCTGCATGGCCGCTTGGCGCTCGTCTGTAAGGCAAAGAGGTCGGAGTTACTAAGAGTGATGGGGACTAACAAAGAGAATTCAGGTACAAAGTGTACTTGGGCTTTCAAAGAGAACTAAGACCTACAAAGAACACTGAGGCCTACAGCCTTTATATATATAATGTACATATACATAAATACATATACATATACTGTACATATACATGTACATATACATAAGTGTACATACACATATACATATACATACGTATACATATACATATGCATATACATATATGTATACACACGAGTATACTATACATATACATACACATGTACAGATATATACAGTATACCTATGCATGTACACATACATATACCTATACATGTATATATACATACACATAGGCATGTACATAAACATACAAACATATATGTATACATATACTGCCCATATAAATACACATGTACACATACATATACCTATATATGTATATATATTTACACATACCCATATATATAGACACATACGTATACAAACACACATATACATGTACATATACATACATGCACATATGCATATATATACAAATCTACATATACATATACGAGTACATATATGAAAAAACGTAACCATATTGATAGTACGAAATATTAATTATCCCTCCATATCATTTAATGAAGCATTAATCAACCTAATTTGTCTTTTTTATCCTAATTTCAACATCTAGACATAATTAATTATAAAAATGAAGAAAATGTTGTATTGGTGAGAACTAGTATAAGTACACACTTACACACACACACACACACAAGCGCGCGCGCGCGCGCGTGGAGCGTTTTGGCTCAAGCGTGTGAGTGGTTGTCCACTTTTCAGCTGTCAAATCATCTCCGGCTCCATTCAGTCCCCATCACTTTTGTTCAACTTCGGCTGTATATATATATATGTATATATATATATATATATATATATATATATATATATGTGTGTATATATATACATATACATATATATGTTATATATTATATATATATATAATATATATATATATATATATATATATATATATATATGTATTTAAACTTAGTATGTGGGGTCCTTATTTCTCTGGACGATGGAGCATACACACACACATACACAAACACACACACACACAACACACACACACACACACACACACACACACACACACACACACACACACCATCATCACCACCATTGCCACCAGTGGTAGCGTTCGCAACCACTGCTACATCGGTCCGAGTTCGAATCCCGCCCAGAGCTGAAATAATTTCAGTATCGCTACGCTGCGAGTCGTTACTCCAACTCTCGTGGGTGGGGGAGTTGTGTGTGTGTAAGGTCACAGCAATACCCATAGATCGGTCGTATATGAGCTCTGAGCTCTCATCCGGGAGGGAAATAGCTGTCTATCACGAGTCCAACACATGATCCAAGACTATGGTGAATTACACACACACACACACACACATACACACACACACACACACACACACACACACACACACACACAATAAGTGAGTGGAGGGAGATATTGGATGGTGGGAGGGAGGGAGGGAGGTAGGGAATGAAGAGAGGTGGCACAGTTGGTAGAGCGCTGAACTGGGGAGTAGAAGTGCTCCCAGTAGCCAGTTCGAATCCTGCCCAGGGCCGAAATTATTTCGGTATCGCTGTGCCTCGGGTCGTTACTCTGACTCTCGTGGGCGGGGAGTTGGGTGTGTGTGTGTGTGCAAGGTCATAGCATTACCCATAGATCGGACCTACGAGCTCTGAGCTCTCTTCCAGGAGGGAAATAGCTGTTGATCACGAGTCCAACACGTGATCCAAAGACCAAGTGAATACACACACACACACACACACACACACACACACACACACACACACACACACACACACATACACATTACCCATAGATCGGTCATATACGAGCTCTGAGCTCTCTTTCGGGAGGGAAAAATAGCTGTCGATCACAAGTCCAACACGTGATCCAAGACCATGATAGTGAAAAAAAAAAGAGGTGATCCTCGAATTCTAATTGAGGTCCTCCTCGAGGTCTTGTCGAGGTCCTACTTGAGGTCTTACCCACAATGACACTCAGCTGGAGCGAGGCCGACGTTCCTCCTGGAGGGTGACAGGTGTAGTTGGCCGAGTCTGAGGGCACGGCGCTGCTGAGGACGAGCTGACTCTCCCCATCGGGACTCGTCACGACGTGAACTCGTCCACTCGTCGACACGTAGTCGACCAGTCGGTCGCCCTTGTACCAGAAGATGAAGCCTGGACGAGAGGGAGGGAGTGGAGGTGGGGAGGAAGTGGAGGGAGGGAGTGGAAGGGAAAGGGAGGAAGGGTTTGGGGGGAAGGGACGGAGTGGAGGGAGGGAGGAAGGAAGTGGAGGGAAAGAGGGGGAGGTAGGGTTTGTGGGAGGAAGGAGTGGAGGGAGGGTGCGGAGGGAAGGAAGGAGTGGAGGGAGGGAGGGAGGGTGTGGGGAGAAGGAGTGGAGGGAAGGAGGAAGTGGAGGGAAAGAGGGGGAGGGAGGGTGTGGGGAGGAAGGAGTGGAGTGGAGGGAGGGAGGGATGGTGTGGAGGGAGGGAGGGTATGGGGGGAGGAAGGAGTGGGAGGGGGGAGGGAGGGAAGGAAGGGAGGGATGGTGTGGAGGGAAGGATGGAGTGGAGGGAGGGAGGGAGAGAGTGGAGGGAAGGAAAGAATGGAGGGAGGAATAGTGTGTGGAGAAGAAAAGTGGAAGGAGGTAGGGAGGGAGTGGAGTGGAGGTAGGTAAGGAGTGCAGGGAGTGAGTGAGTGGAGGGAGATATTGGATGGTGGGAGGTAGGGAGGGAGGTAGGGAGTGAAGAGAGGGAGGAAGTGAGTGGAGGGAGGGATTAGAGTGAGTGGAGGGTGTGGAGGAAGGAAAACGAGACAATTATTGTTAATGTTTTTTATCTTATTATTATTATTATTATTATTATTATTATTATTATTATTATCTATTCATTAATCTATTAGTTTATATGTTTATCTACTTCATCTTTATTCATTCATTCAGGTATTTGTTTCTTGATTTTTTCATCAATATTTCTTTTTAATATTATTATTAATATTATTGCATATTTTTATTATTTATCTATTCATTTTCATTTTTGTTTTATTTTATCTATTTTTTTTATTTTTTTATCATGTACGGTTAGGAGCTCAAGTAAGATCTCATCAGTCCTTTCCAACCATTGACCTCGTTTTGAACCCCTTTCCATACATTGACCTCGTTTTGACCTCAGAAAGAATTCCTCAAATTTGACAGAAATATATTCTCACCCCTTTCCAACCATTGACCTCGTTTTGAGTTCCTTTCTACTCATTGACCTCGTTTTGAGTTCTTTTCTACTCATTGACCTCGTTTTGAACCCAGAAAGAATTCCTCAAATTTGACAGAAACATATTCTCACCCCTTTCCACCCATTGACCTCGGTTTGACCTTGAGAGAATTCCTCAAACTGACAGAAACATATTCCGTTACTACCCAAACGGAAGATTACAAAGCCAACTGGGGTATAGCTCTGAAACCATAATTTCATAGAAAGGAACGAGTGGGTTGGCCACAATATCTGTTTTTGAGGAATGGAGGCTCGTGTAGGCTTCCTCTCTCTCTCTCTCTCACTCTCTCTCTCTCTCTCTCTCTCTCACTCTCTCTCTCTCTCTCTCTCTCTCTCTTTCTTTTTTTTTTTTGAAAACCAAAGGGACATTGCCTGGAGAGCCTTCCCTTGGTCCTGTAGTTCAGAAGCTTGAATCTTTAGTGCGGGTGTTTGAAATGCAGTTTGAACAAAGGCGTCTATTTATTTTCATATATTTACCTATTTTATTTATTTATCTATTTATTTTCTCTATTAATTCATTTATCTTATTGGGCTTTAGTGTGGGTGTTTCTAATGCAGTTTGAACCTAAGCGTCTATTTATTTTTGTATATTTATCTATTTTATTTATTTATCTATTTTCTCTGTTAATCAATTTTATTATTTCATTGGTTTATTTTTATTTATTATTTTTTGTATTATATGTCTCTTGATTTATTTTTATAATATTGTTAATAATTATTCATTAATAATTTATTTGATTTATTCAGATTTAACTTTTTCTTGTTTTTATTAATTTATTTATATATTTATTTTTCATATCTTTATTCAATTATGTATTTATTTGAATATTCATATATTTATATAAATTCCTTTGATTATTAATTTATTTTCATATTATTAATTTATTTTTTGTTTATATATGTATATATTCATTCATTTGTTTATCTGTCTGTTTGTTTATTTATTTATTTATGTATTTATTAATTTATTTGTATATCTATGTATATGTTTATTTATTCATATATTTAATTGAGTCAACAGTACACAGCTTTTGGTACATTCCTAACATGAAGGAATTTTTTGCCAAAAATGTAGTTTTCATCAGGATAAGGGCAGTTCCTGAAAGTAAGGGTTCTACCCAACGTACTGAAACGCGCTGAAACTTACGGAAACGTGCTGAAACACCCTGAAAGATGTCTAAATCTACTGAAATGTGTTGAATCGTAGTGAAACTCGCTGAAACGTGCTGAAACGCTCTGTAACATGTCCAAGTATACTGAAACTCGCTGAATCGTATTGAAGCGCTCTGAAACTTACTAAAACGCGCTGAAACTTTGAATTAACTGAAGCGTGCTGAATCGTACGGAAACTCGCTGAATCGTATTAAAACGCGCTGAAACTTACTGAAACTTGCTGAAACTTACTGAAACGCACCTTTAACCATTGACACGTTGCAAAGTGCAATTGCAAATTAATTCAATTTTCGGTGGATCTCGCCAAGCACAGCCGACCCCCTCCCCCTCCATCCCACCCCCTCCTCGAAAAAAAACAACAACAACTAAGTTTCACTTTGATTGAGGCCGGTGACGTCATCATCTGGGCCTGGCAATTTCCTGGTCGCGGGTTTGAGTCCCGCACTCCGTTCCTATTCTTCCCAATAGTCACCTGTCCCGAAAGTCCCCCAAAGGGGGGTTTGTTGTACATGCTCAGCGCCTCCAAGCGTAGACTACCACCTTGTTCGCGTACTTAGGTAACCTAGATTAAATCCTTGTTTTAACTAAGTTTACTAACTCCATTCTGGCATCCGTTAGGCGGTTTTATTCAGTTGAAATGACGTCATCTCAGCGAAAAGTTTAAGTCGATTTCAGCAAATATTCTGAAAAAAATCTCACCATCTTACTCCCACGCAGTGGTAAGTGAAAAACCTCTGGTTGGTTGGTAGGTCGGTTTAAGCTGTCAGTTTCGGCAAGCACCTTTTTTTTTTTTTGCCGATGTCGGGTCGCCTCCCCGCCTGACCATGGACATCGAGAACCAACGCGACAGAGACCGCAACGGATGCCGGGAATCGAACTCGCGACCACCCGTTCACGAGTTCGACACGGTAACCGTTGGGCTACCGCGCTGGAGAAAAAAAAAAAAAAAATCGACATGGAAGGTACTAATCGCTACTGTGTGGTACTCCACAATTCCCTTCTTACCAGGCAATTTGATTCACCTCCCGATTGGACCACAAATATGACCCCAATTTCTGTTCTCGTGGTCTAATTTCTTGGTCCAATTTAATCCCTATTTGCTTCACCCCCATTTCCGAGGCCCAATTTTGCCAACCAATAGATAGAATTGGAAACGCTTCATATATGACGACTAAATCAATTTATGTATTTTTTCCCATTTAGAATATTGAGGCAACAGTGTGTATATACATTTCGCAAATTATTCGCCGGGTATTTATATGAAAGGCTCGCAAATCTGTCGTGAATATATATTTTTTTCTTTTCGTTTATTTAATTCGGTTATTAATTTATTTGGTTATTTAGCAAATGGACTGTTAATTATTTATCTATTTATTTTTTTGGGTTTTAGCATTTTTTTACTTCTATACATTTATTTGTTTATTTATCTTTTTTTTTGTAAAAGGATAATTTGATATCTTTAGCAAATTGCCGTTTGATATTTTTCTAATAAATTGTCTGTTTTTTTTGTTTTTTTTTTTAAATATTAAAATGAATATTCTTTTTACCAAATGGACTACGTTTGATATATGATTGATGCCCAAACACAGAAATTTGTTTTGGATTTGGAATATCCGATCTCTTCATTGAACGCCGCGTTCAGGCTCGACCTCGCAATGCCAAAGACCCGGGTTCGAGTCCCACTGTTCTATCTATATCTCACCTCTCTCTCTCTCTCTCTCTCTCTCTCTCTCTCTCTCTCTCTCTCTCTCTCTCTCTCTCTC
>NC_134784.1:25821223-25830668 GCF_046742065.1 Oratosquilla oratoria
ATATTTAATTTTATCAGGATGGTGACTGAAAAAGTGTACATAACTCCCCGTATGTGTGGGTTTTCTGTACACTGTAAAGGACAATTGATCCTGGTGCCGTATTAATAGGATATCTAGAAATGGCAGTCTATTATCCACCTCCCATTCAACTTTAAATTTAATATTAGTGGTTAAGTTGTTTAGTTGTTCAAAGAAAGCATCGAAAGATCTCCACTCGTCATCCCAAATCGTAAAGATGTCGTCCACGTACCTGTACCAAAACATACCTTGTGGCTTAATGTCCTGTAAAAGCACTGTCTCGAAATACTCCATACATAGGTTAGCTAACACTGGGGAGAGATTGGATCCCATTGAACAACCGAACTGTTGTTTATAATATTGGTCTTTAGATGAGAAAGTATTTGTGTTAGCACATAATTCCGTAAATTTAATGATTTTGTTGACATGTCCGACATGTCCGACTGGACGTCATGTCCGACATGACGTCCAGTATTAAGCTGTACAGTAGCGCTAACCTGAGACATCGCTACATTGAGGTCCCCTCTCCCCCTCCCCTCCCACCCCCCACTCCCCCACCACTCAGACGATCAGCCAGACTCCGTAATGGGAACTCGGACAGCAGTTTATGTATTTAAACCTTTCTCTCTATCATTTGTACTTTCCTTGTAGACGTAAGTAATAACTCTCGTTATATATCTTTTGTTCTACCTGTATATTTGTATTTGTATTTTTGTAATTTATTTTGTAACTTATATGTACCAACATTTGTATTAATTATTGCAGAAATTTTGTCAATCCTGATGATGTCTCTTTGAAGACAAAAGCTCACCCTACAACTGGAAAAAAGTTGATAAGACAAATAGAAAACATTAAGAAAAAGTTGAACAATTGTCAGAATGCTGTCGTATTTAATTCTACATGAATCAAAGAAAACCTGCTTCCTTACTTCACGAATATATATATATATATATATATATATATATATATATATATATATATATATATATATATATATATATACACACACACACACACACACACACATATATAAACATATATACTTTACTGAGTTTCTTCAGCAGAATCCTCGGGAGGCTGTCCACGAACATAGAAGCGCTGGTGATATGGTTAAACGTCACAAATTCCCCCCTATCGGAAGGCTAGAACGGTTCCCATCACAGAGGACTTTGTAGCGTGGAATGTAATAAACCATGCCCTTGGTTCAACTTCGCCGGTGGCAGTATTCGAACCGCCATCCCCTCGACCTTCGCCGCAAGTAATGACCCCATAACCCGCTCAACCAGCGAGCTTCCAGAAGCGCTGGTAAACTACAGAATCTTGAGGAGATTGTCCACATGACTAGAAGCGCTAGTAAATAACAAAATCCCTCTGAATCGCGCCACGCCCCATCGCCTTCAGGGCCAAAGGTCTGAAGCTTCTGCCAGAGCGATCCAATCGCCTTTCTGGAAGAGTTTCCTCTGGAACTCGAAGACCCTCAGGAAATCCAACTGAAGAGAGTCTTGGGTGACTCCGATGTCGCGCGAGCTCACCTGACGAAGGCGTCTGAGGCCTCAGGAGAAGAAATGTTTAGGTGAGTGGCAATAAGGTTCTTCTGTGCCGAAGGAAAAAAAAAAAAAAAAAAAAAAAAAAAAAAAAAAAAAAAAAAAAAAAATTGCTTTGCCGAAGGAGCTTTATGGAGATGAGATGTGTTCAGAAAGCCGTGAGGCTTTCATCCCCTTCAAAGCATCGACTTTGTTGTCAGCACTGTTTGCCAAAGAATCCTTGTGTGTGGGTCGCGTCGTACGGGAATGATGCAGACGCTATGGGCCACAAGACGGAAGAAGAAATTCTTCATTTTGTGTGTGTGTGTGTGTGTGTGTGCGTGCGTGCGTGTGTCCGTGTTGGGAGGTATGGAACGATTTTTCGCCAATTTAGGATAAACAGACTAACGATCTCATTGATTCAGTAATACTTCAGGAGTCTTATCCCATCTTACATCCCAGCAATGTGTCCAGTATTCTGAAAGAAGGAGTACGAGGAGGAGGAGGGGAAGATAGATGAGAGAGAGGAGATGGAGGTAGAGGAGGAGGAGGAGTGGAAAGAGGTGAAGGAAGAGAAGGAGATGGAGATAGAGGAAAAGGAGGAGGTAAAAAAAAGGAGGGGAGGGTGAGAAGTGGGAGGAGGAGGAGGAGGAGGGGAAGATGGAGGAGAGAAAGAGGAGATAGAGATAGAGGAGGAGGAAAAGGTGAAGGAGGAGGTGGAGTAGGAGTGGGAAGAGGTGAAGGAAGAGGAAGTGAAGGAGATGGAGATAGAGGAGAAGGAGGAGGTAAAAGAGGAGGTGGAGGATGAGGAGTGGGAAGAGGTGGAAGAAGAAGAGGAGGAGGGGAAGATAGAGGAGAGAGAGAAAGAGGAGATGGAGGTAGAGGAGGAGGAGAAAGAGGTGAAAGAGGAGGTGGAGTAGGAGTGGGAAGAGGTAAAGGAAGAAGTGAAGGAGATGGAGATAGAAGTGGAGGAGGAGGTGGAGGATGAGTGGGAAGAGGTGGAGGAAGAGGGGAAGACAAAGGAGAGAGAGAGGAGATAGAGATAGAGGAGGAGGTGGAAGAGGTGAAAGATGAGGTGGAGGAGGAGGGGAAGATAGAGGAGAGGGAGAGAAAGAGGAGATAGAGATAGAGGAGGAGGAGGAAGAGGTGAAAGAGGAGGTAGAGGAGGAGGAAGTGAAGTAGATGGAGATAGAGGAAAAGGAGGAGGTAAAAGAGGAGGTGGAGGAGGAGTGGGAAGAGGTGGAGGAAGAGGAGGAGAAAGAGAAGGAGGTAGAGATATAGGAGGAGGAAGAGGAGGTGGAGGTATAGGAGGAGTTGGAAGAGGAGGAGGTGGAGGAAGAGGAGAACGGTGACTTATTTCGGTAAAATCCGGCCTCCTCACACCAATTTTTTTTTTCTCCAAATTTTGATGATTTCTATTCCCAATTTCTTCGTCCTTTTCTAAATGCTATGACTCGATCTGACGTGAAAACTGAAACTCGAAACCAAAGTCAGAAGGTTAAAAAAAAAAATTGCACAAGCCACCGGCTTCGCCAGTCCCTGCCTTTCATGGTGCTTGCCCTTCGGCCCTTATTCAATATCTAAAAAAAAAAAAAAAAAAAATCCTTTTTCCAACTTGTCTTTAGAAAGACTTAAAAATAACGAATGAGTGGGTAGAATAACCTTTACTGTTGTATTGACAAAATGTCACAATTTGCTTATTAAGGAAAATTATATATATGTATATATATATACATATATTTTATATATATATATATATATGTATGAATATATATGTGATTATATATATAATTATATATGTATATACATATGTATATATATATATATATATATATATATATATATATATTAGCTGGATGCAGGGATGATCCGTCATCCAGGAGGTGCCAAAATGAGAGGGAGGGAGGAGTGTGGAGGGGAGTGGAGTATGTAGGGGATGGAATGGGTGGGAGTGGTTTCTATGCTTTTTTTTTTCTTTTTGGCTACCCCCCAATGTAAGGGGGAAAAAGCCTTTGGTATATGTATGTATACATATATATGTATATACACAACGAGAGTTGGAGTAACACCCCGCAGCGAAGCAATACTAAAATTATTTCAGCCCTGGGCGGGAGTCGAGCCCGGACCGCCGTAGTGGCAGGCGAGAACTCTAACCACAGCGCCACGAGGTGTGTGTGTGTGTGCGTGCATGTGTGTATAAATAAAAAGCTACGCATATACACAGGTTATACACGTTTTGGGCAGAATGCACACGAACTCCCATGATTTTTTTTTTTTTTTTTTTTTTTTTTTTTTTTTTTTTTTTTTATCTCGTACGCGCCCGAGCTGTCGCCAGCGGCGTCAAACGCTCGGCCTGACACGAATGCGTCTTGGCATCCTGGCGACAAGACCTCTCGAGTCCTTCTTTACATTCCTCTTGGCGTCTCCTCCTCCTCCTCCTCCTCCTCCTCCTTTTCTTCTTCCTTCTCCTCCCCTCCTCCTCCTCCTCCTCTTTCTCCCCTCTTCCTCCTCCTCTTTCTCCCCTCCTCCTCCTCCCCTCTTTTTCCTCTCCTCCTCTTCCTCCTTTTCCTCTCCTCCTCTTCCTCCTTTTCCTCCTACTAATTCTCCTCCTCTTCCTCCCCTCCTCCTCCTCCTACTCCATCTCCTACTCCTCCTCCTCCTCCTCCCCCTCCTCCTCCTCCCCTCCTCCACCTCCTCTCCTCCTCCTACTTCTACTCCATCTCCATCTCCTGCTACTCCTCCTCCTCCCCTCCTCCTCCCCTTCTCCTCCTCCTCCCCTCCTCCTCCTCTCCTCCTCCTCCCCTCCTCTCCTCCTCTCCTCCTCCTCCTCTTCTCCTCCTCTTCTCCTCCTACTCCTACTCCATCGCCATCTCTTACTCCTCCTCCTTCTCCCCTCCTCCTCCTTCTCACCTCCTCCTACTCCTACTCCTCCTCCTCCTCCTCCTCCCTTGAATTTTCGCTTCTCTTTCTCATTTCGTCTGTTCCTCTTCCTCCTCTTCTCTTCTCCTCCTCTTCCTCCTCTTCGTTTCTCTTCTCCTCCTTCTCCTCTGTGTTACTCTTCTTGTCCTCCTCTTTGTTCCTCTCCTCCTCATCCTCCATGTTCCTCTTCTCCTCCTCCTCTTCTTCCTCCTCTTCCTCCTCATTGTTCCTCTTCTCCTCTCCTCCTCTTTCGCCTCCTCTTTGTTCCTCTTCCTCCTCCTCCTCATTTTTCTTCTCTCATCCTCCTCCTCGTTTCTCTTCTCCTCCTCCCCTGCTCCTCTTTGTTCCTCCTCTTCTCTATTGCTCTTCCTCCTTCTCCTCCTCATCTTCGTTTCTCTTCTCCTCTCATCCTCCTCTTTGTTTCTCTTCTCCTCCTCTCATCCTCCTCTTCTCTCTTGCTCTTCCTCCCTCCTCCTCCTCCTCCTCCTCCTTCATTCTCCTCCTTCTTCATCCTCCTCTTCTCTCTTGCTCTTCCTCCTCCTCCTCCTTCATCCTCCTCTTCTCTCTTGCTCTTCCTCCTCCTCCTCCTCCTCCTCCTCCTTCTTCATCCTTTCAGTTGGATCACTGGGCTGTGTCTCGTGAGTCTCCGCTCTTCGTCTTTTGAGGTCATCACGTTCCTGCGAGGAACCCTCAGGCCGGCCTCCACATATGGAGGAGGAGGAGGAGGAAGGAGAGGAGGAGAAAAAAGGAGGAAGTGGAAAGGGAGGAGGAGAAAAAGGAGAATGAGGAAGAAGAGGAAAAGGAGGAGAAGGAGCAAGAGGAAGAGGAAGGGGAGGAGGAGGAGTAAGAGGAGGAGGAAGGGGAGGAGGAGGAAGTGGAGTTTGTCGAAAGTCGGCTTGTCGGCCTCCACATATGGAGGAGAGGAAGAAGAAAAAAGGAAAAAAGACGAAGGAGGAAGAAGGGAAGAAGAAGAAGGAAGAGGAGGAGAGGAGGAGGACGAAGGAAGAAGGAGAAAGAACAAGGAAGAGGAGGAATAGGAGGAGGAGGAGGAGGATCTGAAGGTAATCTGTATTCTGTCATCAATCACCAGCGCTTCTATCCTTGGAGGACAACATCCCACCGAAGAGATGAAGTCGTAGAGGTCTTGGTCTTCCTCCTCCTCCTCCTCCTCTTCCTCCTCCTCTTCCTCCTCCTCCTCCCCCTTCTCTTCTTCCTCCTCCTCTTCCTCCTCCTCCTCTTCCTCCTCCTCCTCCTCCTCCTCTCTGTTTCTATTCTCCTCCTCCTCCTCCTCTCTGTTTCTATTCTCCTCCTCCTCCTTTTCCTTTCTCTTCTCTTTATTCCTCTTGTCCTACTCCTCCTCTTCCTCCCCCTCTTCCTCCTCCTCCATCTCCTCCTCCTCCTTCTCCTCCTCCTCCTTCTCATCCTCCTACTTCTCCTCCTCCTTCTCCTCTTCCTCCTCCTCGTCTCTGTTCCTATTCTCCTCCACCTCTTCGTTTCTCTTCCTCATTGTTCCTCTTGTCCTATTCCTCCTCTTCCTCTTCCTCCTCTTCCTCCTCTCTGTTTCTATTTTCCTCCTATTCCTCCTCCTCCTCTTCGTTTCTCTTCTCTTTCTCTTCGTTCCTCTTCTCCTCCCCCTCCTCCTTTTGGAAGAGAGGAGGAGCATTGGGAAGAGAGAGGTTTGTGGAGTCTCCCCTCGTGGTGCGGCACTCTGGTCCGTAGGGGTGCCACCGAGGTCCCCAAAGCCTACGGGGGAAGGATTGCAAGACGTCCTTACAATCACCAACATTTACGAATCCCCTCCTCCTCCTCCTCTCCTCCTCCTCCTCCTCCTCCTCCTCCTCCTCCTCCTCCTCCTCCTCCTCCTCCTCCTAATCCGCAGATAAAATATCATCCTTTGCAATAAAAGATATGACAACCAGACATTTAATCATAATTGGATTAATCGGATAGGATAGTGATAGCAGTAGTATTAGTTCATCTTCTATCGCCTAGTTGCCCTGTTTCCTTAACTGTAGTGTAGTTTAGTTAACACAAACAGCCTCGTTAGGGCCAGTAGGCCTGCTGTTGTTTGTTCTTCCTTTGTGTTCCTTTGTGTTCCTCCTCCTCCTCCTCCACCTCCTCTCCTTCCTCCCTTTACCCCTCCTCCTACTTCTCCTTTTCTCCTTTTCCTTTCCTTCGCCATACCTCTCCTCCTTTTCCTCTTTCTTCCTCCTCCTCCTCCCCCTTCTTCCTCCTACCCCTCCTTTTCCCCTTCCTTCCCCTCCTCCTCCTCCTCATCTCCTCCTCCCCTTCTTCCTCCCATCCCTCCTTTTCCCCTTCCTCCTCCTCTTCCTCCTCCTCTTCCTCCTCCTCCCCTTCCTCCTCCTCTTCCTCCTCCTCCTCCTCCCCACATACCTCCTCTAGACAGAATTCGCCGTGAAACCAAAACACTGATAAAACGTAGTAAGAAACATCTTGAAGAGTATATTGCAGAGGCAAGCAAGTCGAACCCTAAAGAATTCTACAGTTATGCGAATACGAAGAAAACGCTTACCTGCGGCATTGGACCATTAAATAACGATGAAGGAAAACATACGAATGATGAAAATGAGATGGCCTCAATCCTTAATAATTTTTTTGCATCCGTCTTCACAGACGAAGATTGCTTAGTGTATCAGCCACCGGAACTTACAATGTCCCAAAACGTCTTAAATCAACTCATGATTACAGAAAGGGATGTCGTACAAGTGATTGATAAGCTTAAAATAAATAAAGCCCCGGGACCTGACAAAATTTCACCTAGAATTCTGCGAGAAGTCAAAAATCAAATCAGTAAACCCTTGTGCATCCTCTTCAACAAATCATTAGCACTCGGTAAAGTCCCATCAGATTGGAAATGTGCTAACGTAACACCAATATTCAAGAAAGGGGACAAATCACAACCAGGCAACTACAGACCGATTAGCCTGACTTCGATTGTGTGCAAACTGCTAGAGACCAATTATCCGCGACAGTGTAGTAAAATTTTTAGATGAAAGTAAGATTATGAAAGATTCGCAACATGGCTTCCGTAGCAAACGCTCATGTCTAACTAATCTACTCGACTTCTTTCATGACGTCTTTAACAAATAAGAGGAATGTAGATCTGTCGATATAATCTATCTAGATTTTCAGAAGGCATTCGATAAAGTTCCCCACAAACGATTGCTCGACAAACTAAAAATGCACAGTATTTCTGGCAATATCCACAACTGGATTAAAGATTGGCTCTCAGAGCGAAAACAGAGGGTCGTAATAAACGGGGCATCATCTAGCTGGCTCGACGTTAAAAGTGGCGTACCGCAAGGATCAGTTTTAGGACCCGTCTTGTTCTTAATATATATAAATGATCTAGATGACGGCCTCCTCAGCAAAGTATCAAAATTTGCTGATGACCACAAAAATTGCCGGTAAAGTGACAACCACCAAAGAGAAAGAAACTCTACAATCCGATCTAGATAAATTATCAAAATGGGCTAGCAAGTGGCAAATGAAATTTAACGTTAACAAATGTAAAGTCATGCACATTGGAGGAAATAATGATCACATCCAATACCAAATGAATGGCGAAACATTGGATTCAGTAACTAGAGAAAAAGATCTAGGAGTTTTAATATCAAATGACTTGAAGCCAAGTCAAACATTGCTCAGAAGTTGTTAAAACAGCAAACAAATTAGTTGGCTTCATCGGAAGAGTCTTCGAAAATAAATCAGAAAAAATATTGCTAAACCTCTATAATTCCTTGGTCCGCCCCCATCTCGAATACTGTGTACAATTTTGGTCCCCATACTACCAGAAAGATATTAACAAACTAGAAAGAGTACAACGGAGAGTGACCAAAATGATACCAAGGCTGAGAAATCTGCCGTATGAAGAAAGACTAAAAAATCTAAACTTATTCTCCCTCTCAAAAAGAAGAATGCGAGGAGATTTGATTGAGGTTTTTTAAAATGTTTCAAAGGCTTTGACAACATTAATGCCAAAGATTACTTCTCATTAGACCAATCAAATACAAGAAGACGCCACGATTTCAAAGTAATTGGCAAAAGATTCTCTACGAACGAGAGTAAGCACTTCTTCTTTAACCGGGTTGTTAACGTGTGGAACTCGTTACCTTTCCACTGTCGTTGAAATTAACACGATAACAACAATTAAAAATCGCTTAGATAAAAACATGGAATCTAATCCCACAAATCGAAATATTATCCTTTGCAATAAAAGATATGACAATCCAGACAATTTAATCGCAATTGGACTAATTGGATAGGATAGTTATAGCAGTAGTATTAGTTCATCTTCTACCGCCTAGTTACCCTGTTTCCTTAATTGTAGTGTAGTTTAGTTAACACAAACAACCTCGTTAGGGCCAGTAGGCCTGCTGTTGTTTGTTCTTCCTTTGTGTTCCTTTGTGTTTGTGTTCCTTTTCTCCTTCCTTCTCGTTCTCTCCTCCTCCCCCTCCTCCTCCTCACTCTTCCCTCCACCTCCCTCTTTCAACTCTTCATCTCCTCCACCCTTCCTCATCTCCTCATTTCTTTTATTTTCTGGCAGTGAATTGCATTCTCTCTCTCTCTCTCTCTCTCTCTCTCTCTCACTTCAAGAGTATGTTTTGTAATGACATTCTCTCTTACTTCAAGTGTGAGTTTTGTATCGCCATTTCTCTCTCTCTCTCTCTCTCTCTCTCTCTCTCTCTCTCTCTCTCTCTCTCTCTCTCTCTCTCTCTCTCTCTCTCTCTCTCTCTCTCTCTCTCTCCCCCTCGCTCTCTCTCTCTTTCTAATACAATTAAATCACATAAAAAAAAGTTTAAATTCAAGGCTAAAGCGAGTTTTCCCCAGTTCCCCTACAATTCACTTCCCATTTTCTATCTACCCATTTCCCATTTTCTATTTCTCCCTTGAGCATATTTACGCCATTAAGAGGCGTGTAGTCGTTTGATTGCGCACATGTACGTTCATGTACACCAGCACAT
>NC_134784.1:25831168-25838668 GCF_046742065.1 Oratosquilla oratoria
ACCCCCTATCCGCTCCCCTCTATCCCTTCCCCACTCCCCTCTACCCCTCCCCACTCCCTTCTACCCCCTCCCCCGTCCTCTCTCCCCTCTCCCCTCTCCCCTCTACCTCCTTTCCACTCCCCTCTACCCCCTCCCCTGTACCCCCTCCCTACTCCCCTGTACCCCCTCCCCGTCCTCTCTCTCCCCCCTCCCCACTCCCCTCTACCTCCTCCCCACTCCCATACCCTTCTCATGGCCCCCTCCCCATTTACCCCTCTATCCCCACCCCACTCCCCTGTAAACCACCCTTCCACTCACCCTCTACCATCCTCCTCCCACACCCCCTCTACCTCCTCCCCCACTCACTCCCCTCTACAACACCCTCCCCCACTCCCCTCTACCACCCAACCACCTCCCCTCTATCCCCCCCCCTCCCCACTCCCCTCTTCCCCCATACCACTCCCCTCTACCCCCTCCCCACTCCCCTCTACCCCCTCCCCACTCCCCTGTACCCCCTATCCACTCCCCTCTACCCCCTCCCCACTCCCCTCTACCCCCTCCCCACTCCCCTCTACCCCCTTCCACTCCCCTCTACCCCCTCCCCAGTCCCCTCTTCCCCCATACCACTCCCATCTACCCCCTCCCCACTCCACTCCTCTCTTGGGAGAAAAGAATTGACCCGTCGCGTCTTAAAAGGTCACTGAACTCGTTTTCCCCTAAACCTTTTCGACGGGAAACAAACTAATCTTACATAATTGGTTTAAGTTCCTAGTCAGCCTTTCCCCTCCACGTTTCTCTCCCCCAAAATTGATATAAATAATTATTCTACTTACGTTCTCCCCTGCCCATTGCCTCTCCCATATATATATATATATATAGAGATATATATATATATATATATATATATATATATATATATATCTATGTATATATATATATACATATATATATATATGTATATATATATATATGTATATACATATATGTTTATATATATATATGTATATACACATATATGTATGTATATATATATATATATATATATATATATATATATATCTATATATATATACTATATATATATATATATAAATATATATATGGTATGATTTGATTTAACGTCACAAACTCCCCCCTATCGGAGGGCTAGGATGGTGCCCCTCCCAAAGGACTTTGTAGCGTGGAATTTAATGAGCCATGCCCTTGGTTCAACTTCGCCGGTGGCAGGGTTCGAACTGCCATCCCCTCGACCTTTGCCGCAAGCATATATATATATTTCTCTCTCTCTCTTTCTCTCTTTCTCTCTCTGTCTCTCAAAAATGGGATGATTTACAGAATTTTATTTTAATTTGAATAAAGTTAGATTTCCCTACATTGGAAAAAACATTTCATCCATTTTATCCTCCTCTCCCTCCCACCCTCTCCCTCCCTCAGTCGCCATTTTTTTTCTTTTTTTTATGGTTTCAATTTTGGCGATTGAATTTCAACAAATGTCAATTGTCGCCAATTTGCGTTTCAGTATTTTATTTTTTTGGTTAATCGTGATGTTTGTTTGCACATTTTACTTATTAGTGTTTTTTTTGTATATGTTGTCTATTTATTTGTGTATAGATTCACCTCTTTATTCATGTATTATTTTTTTTAATTAATTTGATTTGTTCTTTTATTTATATAATTATTTATTTACTTGTTTAACTATATTTAATTATTTGTTATTTATTTATTCATTTATTTATTTATCTATTTCACATATTATTTGTCTTTTATTTGTATAAATTATTTGTGTTTTTAATTATTTGTTTGTTTTCAATTGTTCGTTATCTTTTTTTTTATCATTTACCTATTTGATTATTTGTTTTATCATTTTTTATTTTCCCTCTTCCTCTCCATCTTCTCCTCCTCCCCCTCTCCCTCTCCCTCTCCCTCTCTTCCCTCCCTTTCCCTCCCCCTCCCCCTCTATCTCTCCCCCTCCCTCTCCCTCACCCATATTCTCATCTTCTCCCTTTCTCTCCCCCCTCCTTCTTCCCCTCTCCCCCTTTCTCCCCCACCCTTAGTCATACCCTACCCTCTCCCCTTCCCCTTGCCCCCTCTCCCATTCCCCTCTCCCTCCTTCCCCTCCTAAAATATCTTTTCATAGAGACATGAGTTGCGTTTGGTCGTGTGAATTAATTGGCTGATAGAATAATTTTTTTTATTTTGCAAAGGAAATGACATCTTGTCGTTTATTTAGTAATTAATTTACATGTTTGTTTTGCTATTTTTCATTTATATTTCATATTTATTTCTTTTAATTTTAATGTTATTCCTTATTCAATTTTATTTTCGTCTAATTTATATTCGTTTTATTCCTAGTAATTTTTATGTTTATTGTTATTTATTTCATATTTTTTTAGATTACATTTTTATTTTATTTTTTTATTTTCTATTTTTGGTGTTTTAGGCTGAATATTGTTTTCGTAAGTTTATTGTTAATGAAACGTTTTTATTTATTTTATTATTATTCTTTTGGTATTTTAGATTAATTTTTGTTCCACAAGTTTATCATTTATATTACATTTTGATTTTATTTCATTTATTTATTTTCTGTGTTTTAGATTAGAGATTGTTTTTACAAATTTATCATTTATATTACGTTTTTGTTTATCTTATTATTATTCTTTTTTTTTTGGTGTGTTGGATTAAATTTTGTTTTTACAAATTTATCATTTATATTAGATTATATTTATTTGCTTTATTTATTTTCGGTGTTTTAGATTAAAGATTATTTTCACAAGTTTATTATCTCTATTGTCATTAGTCGCCATGTTGCATTGCGGTGTTCGATTCTGCATTATGTCCTCGACTTCGTCTAACGAGGTACCGAAACTCACATTCATTAAAACAATTTCCACATATTTTCTAGACTTCATAACATATATCTCTCACTAAAAACATAAAAAAAGAAACAGAAAATATATACACAAACTTGTTTTTTGTTGAAAGATTTTATCTTTATTTTTTGTAATATTTGGTCATGTTGGAATATTATTGAACACCAGTTTATTCGATGATTAAGATGGCGGATAATTTTGAATTGTCAGAATATATTATTCCATGACAGAAACGATATAATTCCTTTGCAATTTGGCCAAGTAGCTTATTATTAATTGATTGATTTATTATAATTATCATTTCTGTTTGCTAGCAGTTCAGGAAAACGTTTAAGTACACAAACTCGATGTTATTATTGTTATTTTTGTTGTTGTTGTTGTTGTTGACGTTTTTGATGACGATAAGGACTTACGCAAAAAAGCAATTTTTCCACCCATAAGGAGGGTAGCTAAATCAAAATATACACCCACCCTTCAACCATCACACATTGCGGGCCTGTTACTATTATTATTATTATTATTATTATTATTATTATTATTATTATTATTATCATTATTATTATTATTATTATTATTATTATTATTATTATTATTATTATCATTATTTTTTTATAATGATTATTACTATTATCATTACTATTATTATTATTATTATTTTTTTTTTATAATGATTATTACTATTATCATTATTATTATTATTATCATTATTATTATCATTATTATTATTATTATCATTATCATTATTATAATTATTATTATCATTATTATCATTATCATTATCATTATCATTGTCATTGTCATTGTCATTGTCAATGTCATTGTCATTGTCATTATCATTGTTGTTGTTGTCGTTGTCGTCGTTGTCGTCGTTGTCGTCGTTGTTGTTGTTGTTATTGTTATTGTTATGCTTGTTGTCATTGTTATTATATATCACTATTTTTACTATCGTTATCATTATCATTATTGTTATTGTTATTTTTACTCTGATTTTTTTCTTTGAATTATTTAGTCTTGGCTTTCGATGTTCATAGACGCAAATGTTTTTTGTAAGCAAATTTTTAGATATTTCGAAAAAAAAACTATGGGAATGTAAGAGAGAGAGGAGTTCAACAGGAGCTGTATAGTCAAAAAGTCATGTCACAATGAAATTACGATGATAATGAGAATCCTAATGACAAGGTTAATGGTGGTTAAAGTAATAAGTAATGGTAATGGTATTCATAATGGTAATGATGATAAATCTATTACTTTTTTGAGATTTTTTTTTTTAATGGGATTTTTTTTTTTTTTTTTTTTTTTTTTTTGCCATTTTGCCTCATTTCCTTCATTTCCTTTTTCCTTCTCAGCTTCTCTTTGATCCCTTTTGACGTCCGTAATTCCATTTTCTTTCCTCTTCTTTTCGAATTTCGATTTTTCTTCTTCACCTTTTTTTCTTCTTCTTTTTCAACATCTTTCCTTGACACATTTAATTTTCTTTTTCGTTTTCTTTGTTCTTTCTCAGATTTGCTCCTTTTCAGCCTGAAATGAATAAAATCAGGCGGCGTTAGCCATAATGAAATAATCGAAAATCCAAGTTTGCCACAAAAGTTCGAAGTATAATCTAGTCTAGAGGTCCCCTCCTCCTCCTTCTCCCTCCTCCTCTTCCTCTTCTTCCTTTTCCTCCTCCTCCCCTCCCTCCTCCTCTTCTTCCTTCTCCACATCCTCATCCTTCCCCTCCTTCTCTTCCCCGTCCTCCTCCTCCTCCTTTTCTTAGTCCTCTTCCTCCTCCTCCTCCTCCTCCTCCTCCTCCTCCACCACCACCTCTTCTTGCTTCTCTTCATCATCGTTGTCATCAACCTCATCCTCCAGATCTTCTTCATTCTCCTCCTCCTCCTCCTCCTCCTCCTCCTCCTCCTTTTACTCCTTTACCTCTTCCTTGTCCTCCTCCTTCTCCTCCCCTATATCTTCCTCCTCCTCCTCCTCCTCCTCATTTTACTCCTTCACCTCTTCATCGTCCCCATCCTCCTCCTCCTTCACCTCCTTATCCTTTCCCTCCTCCTTCTCTTCCTTGTCCTTCTCATCTTCCTCCTCTTCCTAGTCCTTCTCCTTCTCCTCCTCCTCCTCTTCTTGTTTTTCCTCCTCCTCCACTTTATCATCGTCATCAACTTCATTCTCTACATCTTCCTCCTCCTCCTTCTCCTCTTCCTCCTCCTCCTTTTACTCCTTTACCTCTTCATCGTCCTCCTCCTCTTTCTCCTCCTCCTCCTCCTCCTCTTTCTCCTCCTCCTCCTCCTTCTTCTCCTACTCCTTCTCATTGCCCTCCTCCTTCATATCCTCCTCCTTCTACCTCTTCTCCTCCTCTTTCTCTTTCTCCTCCTTTTAACTCCTCTCCTCATCCCCCCTTCCCTTCCTCCTTCTCTATCTCCTCCTCTTTCTCTTCGTCCTTCTCCACCTCTCCTTCCTCCTCCTCCTCTTCCTACTTTTGGTGTTATATATATACATATATATATATATATATATATATATATATATATATATATATATATATATATATATAACACTTGGAGAAGATGTAGTGGCACATTTGTAAATAATAATCACAAATAACCCACAATAGGAATAAAAGGAAACTTAGAAGAAAGTATAACTTCTATTTTATCGGCTAATAGTTATAGCCCTCTTCAGGAAAGTCTTGAAGAGGGCTATAGCTATTAGCCGAAATATAGAAGTTATACTTTCTTCTTAGTCTTTTATTCCGACTGTGAGTTATTCGGGATTATATATATATATATGTATATATATATTATTATATATAAATATATATATATATATATATATATATATATATACATATATATATATATATAATCCCCAGACAAGGAGGGCAAGAGATCTCTGTGACGTCATCAACAAGGAGTGACGTCATCTGGGGGAGTTGTTGCTCTTCTTCAGCGACGCTTCAGTGTCGTCTCTCATTTCAGGACAAGGTTATTGTTCGTATTCTTGTCTTCTTTTCGGCCTAATTGGCTTGTTCCCCTTCGCCATTTTTTCCTATTTGGATTTTATTTTATGCCATTTTGTTGATCATATTCTCCCTTTTTTCACATTTTTATCCATCATTTCATACTATTTTTCCGTAATTTTGTATTCCTTCTTTGCCTTTTTGTTTTCCATCTCCACCATTTTGTATTCTGTGTCCGCCATTTTGTATTCCTTCGCCGCCATTTTGTATTCCTTCCCCGCCATTTTGTTTTCAATGCCTGCCATTTTGTTTTAAAAATTCGCCATTTTGTTCTCCTCCACAATTTTGTCTTCCTTCGCCGCCATTTTGTAATCCTTCCCAGCCATTTTGTATTCTGTGTCCGCCATTTTGTATTAAAATTTCACCATTTTGTCCTCCACAATTTTGTCTTCCTTCGTCACCATTTTGTCTTTCTGCTTTGTCATTTTGTCTTCTTTGTCTACAATATTGTATTACTTTTTTCTTTTCTTTTTTCTTTATACACATTTTGTCTTCCTGCTTCGCCATTTTGTCTTCTCTATTTGCAATATTGTATTACTTTGTCGCATTTTTTTTCTTTATACACATTTTTGTCTCCTTCACCATTTTGTCTTCCCTTTTCGCAATTTTATTTCGCTAAATTGTCTTTATTTTTCGCCATTTTTGTCTTCACTTTTTTCTCCTATTTGGTCTAAAAAAAAAATCGTCATTTTGTCTACATTTGTGATTTTTTGTCTTTATTTTTTGTAGGTTTGTCATAATTTCCCGCTTTTTTTTTGTCTTCATTTTTGCCCATTTGTCTTGCTTTCAAATTTGTTTTCATTTTTGCAAATTTGTCTTTATTTTTCGTGATATTGTCTTCATTTCCCCCATTTTGTCTTTATTTTTCGCCATTTTGTCTTTATTTTTATCCATTTTGTCTTTCTGCCCGAAAGTAGCGATAGGAATTTTCTCCTCATATTTCTTTAATCAGCGCTTCTATCCGAAGAGGTGGAGTCCTAGAGTCGTGGAGTCCTGGAGTCGTGGAGTCCACAATCATAAAAGAGTTCCAAGGAACTCTGATCCGTAAGGGTGACAACAACTTCTCTGAAGCACTGATTACACAAAGCTTAACCACTCGATTACCCATGCGAGAGAAGAGGAGTGTTTATCTATTTTGCAAAACACTCCCCAATTTCTGGCAAAACACACACACACACACACACACACACACACACACACACACACACACACACACACACACACACACACACACACACACACACACACACACACACACACACTCAAGTGCTATGTTTTCTCCCACCTTCTTCATCTCTCTCCCCTTCTCCCCCCTCCTTTCCCCCTTCTTCCTCCACCTTCTCCCCTCTCCCTTCTCCCCCTCTCTCTTTCTCCTCTCCCCTCTCCCACTTCCTCTCCCCCCCCCCTCTCTCTCTCTCTCTCTTTCTCTCTCCCTCTTTCTCCTCCTCTCTCCCTCTCTCTCCTCTCTCTCTCTCTCTCTCTCTCTCTCTCTCTCTCTCTCTCTCTCTCTCTCTCTCTTTCTCCCTTCTCCCAATCTCCCCTCTCCCCTTCCCCCAACCCCACTCTCCCCATCTCCCCTCTCCCTATCTCCCCATCTCCCCTCTCCCTTTCCCCCCTCTCCCCTCCCTTCTTACCTGTCCCCCAACCCAC
>NC_134784.1:25846168-25868668 GCF_046742065.1 Oratosquilla oratoria
TCTCTTCCTTCTCGTTACCATCTTTATCACCCTGCTCCTCATCATTATCTTCCTCCTTCTCCTCTTCCTCCTCTCCCTCTTCCTCCTCTCCCTCTTCCTCTCCTTTCTCTTCCTCCTCCTCTTCCTCTCCTTCCTCTTCCTCCTCCCCCTCTTCCTCTCCTTCCTCTCCCTCCTCCCCCTTTTCCTCTCCTTCCTCTTCTTCCTCCTCCTCATCACCATTCATCTCATCCTACTCCTCTTCCTCGTCTTTCTCTTCCTCCTCGTCCTCCTACCCACCTTCTTCCTCTGTGCCCAGAAGCCATCATTATCATCTTTGTCTCCTATTTTCTCCCAAAAAGTGTTTTTTCTCCACTCCTTCTCCTCGTTTCTCAAGTCTTGAATAAGCCGAAGACCCTAAGGGTCTCTGGCTGGACGAGGCGACTTCTTCCAGAGACTCTCAGGGCTCTCAAAGGGTGTCAGGGTCTTTCAGGGTCTTCCAGGGTCTCAAAGGCTCTTACTGGATCTCGGAATCACCCAGAAGCTTTTGGACTCTTATAGGCTTCCAGAGGCTCTCAAGGCTCTCAAAGGATCTCAGGGTCTCTTAGAGAGTCTCAAAGGCTCTTAGTGAATCTCAGGATCTCCCAGAAGCTTTTGGACTTTTAGGCTTCCAGGGAGTCTCAGAGGCTCTCAGGGCTCTCAAAGGGTCTCAGATTTCTTAGAGCGTCTCAAAGGCTCTTAGGGATTCTCGGGATCTCTCAGAAGCTTTTGAACTCTTAGACAAAAAGAGACACTCAGGGCTCTCAGAGGCTCTTGATACTCCGAAAGGGTCTTGGGGTCTCTCAGAGAGTCTCAGACTCTTCGGGACTCTCAGAATCTCCCAGAAGCTTTTTGACTCTCTTCGGATTCCAGAGGCTCTCAGGAACTTTCCCGGTCTTAATATGTCTCAGGGGTTCAGGAATCTCCAGAAGGTCTCAAAGAGTCTCAATGGGTCTTTAGGGCTTTCAGGGTATGTTAGGGTTTTTTAAGGGCCTTTATTAGTTCTCAAAGGCTCTTATATATTTAGGGGGATTTTATGAGCTCTTAGTGGATTTCAGGGGCTCTTAAGGTCTTTTAGGAGCTTCTAAGAGCTCTTAGGTTCTCTTAGGGGCTTTCAGGGGCTCCTGGGGACTCCTAAGGGCTTCCAGGGGCTTCAAGGGGCTTCCAGGGACTCCCAGGGCCTGTCACGGTCTCTTAGGGATTCTCAAGGGCATTTCAGGGAACTTCGAGGGGTCTTCTTCGGACTCCATCCCTGTCCTGTTTTAGGGGTTAACCTATCCTTAGGGGTTATTCTTGATGTTATTTGCCGTTTCGGAACGTTTCCTTATATAAAACGTTTGTTCCTTTCTCGAAACGTTTCTCTTGTGCATTATTCATTTAAGGAAAGGAGTTTTTTTTTGTGTGTAGAATAAAGGTATATATCGAAGAAATGGCAAAACAAGTATTTGTTTCTTACCCTATATAAAGGAGGTATTTTGGCAAATATGTTGGTAAATATTTTGGCACAGTGCCACTTTTGAACGTGGCTGTATCTACACGTGCCTCAAAAATTTCCCAAAGATTTTTTTTCTTAAAAAAGAAAAAAAAAAAGTGGTCAAGAGGGCATTCGAATAAAGCACGCTTCTTTGATTTCAAAAAATATTTCTGAATTTTGTGTAAAAAGTTCATGGAAGCCCACAGCCTGAAACACGTACCCAAGAGAGATAGAGAGTGAGGGGAGGGAATGAGAGAGAGAGAGAGGGAGAAAGAGAGGAAGGGAGAAGAAGGAGAGAGAATGATGGAGAGGTAGAGTAAAAAATGAAAGGAGAGAGAAACAAAATTAGAGATAGAGAAACACACACACACACACACACACACACACACACACACACACACACACACACACACACACACACACACACACACACACACACACACACACACACACACACACACACACACACACACACAGAACGAAAGAGAGAGATTGAGAAATAGTGAGAAATGAAAAGATCGAGGGAGAAAGAGAGAGAGAGAGATTGCGAGACAATGAACGAGAGTTAAGAGTAAGAGTAAATGAGTGAGAGCGGGGAAGTGGAAGACTGAATATATGCGCATTTAAAAAAAAAACCTTCACACGTAAGTGTACCTACGTTAGCACTATGTCAGGCACTCGCGCTACCATAAACAAACAACAACACACAAACAAACCCAGCCCAGCACTCTCCCACCACGAAAGCCCTGTGTTTACTCACCCAGACGCACTGGGGGGGGGGGGGGTATGTCTGGGGGGGAATGTGGGTCGTGCCTGTGGCAGAGGGGAACCACCCCCATTCTACCCAGGATCTCCCCTAGTGTGATGACAGCCTGCAAATAACTACCTTCCAATCTTCTCCTCCTCCCCCTCCCCCTCCTCCTCCTCCTCCTCCTCCTCTCTTCTCTCCTCTTCTTCTCTTTTCTCTATTCTCAACTCTTTCCTTCAGTCATCCTGTTGCCTCTCCTCAACTCTTCTTTCTTCTTCTTTTCTCTCCTCCTCTCTTTTCTCTCCTCTCTTTTCTCTTTTCTCTATTCTCATCTCTTTCCCTCAGTCATCCTCTTGCCTCTCCTCAACTCTTCTCTCTTCTTCTTCTTTTCTCTCCTCCTCTCTTTTTTCTCTCCTCTCTTTCTATCTTCTGTTTCCTTCAATCGTCCTATTGTCTCTTCTTCTTTTCTCTCCTCCTCTTTTCTCTTTCATCATTTTTTCTCTTGTTTTCCCTTCTTCTCTTCTCTTGTCTTCTCTTCTCTTCACCTGTCTTCTCCACTCTCATTTTTCTCCGTTTTTCTCCTGTTTCCTGTTCCCTTTTCTCCTCTTTTCTCTCCTCTTCCTTCCTTTCTCTTCTATCCTCTTCTACTCTTCTCATCTCGTCCTTACCTCTTCTCTCCTCTCCTCTTCTCCCCTCTTCTCTAACCCTCTCTTCTCTTCTCTTCTCTTCACCCCTCTCCTCTTCTCCCTTCTCTCCTTCTTCCATATCCTCTCTCATCTCCTCTTCTCTCTTCTCCCCTTCTTCCACCTCCTCTCTCATCTTCTCTTCTCTCCTCTTCTCCCCTCTCTTCTCTCACCTTCTCTTCTCTGCCCTTTCTTCTCTCTTCCCTCGTCTTCTCTCCTCTCCTCTTCTTCCCTCTCCTCTCTCACCTTCACTCCTCTCCTCTCCTCTTCGCTCCTCTTCTCCCCTCTCTTCTCTCCTCTCTTTTCTTCCCTCTCCTCTCTCATCTTCTCTTCTCTCCTCTTCTCTCCTCTTATCTCTGTCTTCCTCTTCTCTCCTCTTCTCTCCTCTCCTCTTTCACCTTCTCTCCTCTCCTCTTCTCTCTCACTTTCTCTTCTCTCTTCTTTTCCCTCTTCTCTCACCCTTTGTTCTCTCTTCTCTCACCTTCTCTTCTTCTCTTCTCTTCTCTGCCCTTTCTTCTCTCTTCCCTCGTCTTCTCTCCTCTCCTCTTCTTCCCTCTCCTCTCTCACCTTCACTCCTCTCCTCTCCTCTTCGCTCCTCTTCTCCCCTCTCTTCTCTCCTCTCTTTTCTTCCCTCTCCTCTTCTCTCCTCTTCTCTCCTCTCCTCTTTCACCTTCTCTCCTCTCCTCTTCTCTCTCACCTTCTCTTCTCTCTTCTTTTCCCCCTTCTCTCACCCTTTGTTCTCTCCTCTCCTCTTCTTCTCTCTTTTCCCTCACCCTCTCTTCTCTCCTCTTCTCTTCTCTCCTCTTTTCTCTCCTCTTCTCTTCTTCCCTCTCTTTCCTCACCTTCTCTTCTCTCCTCTCCTCTTCTCTTCTCTCTTTTCTCCTTTCTCTTCTCCCCTCTCTTCTCTCACCTTCTCTTCTTTCCTCTCATGTCATCTCTTCCTCTTATCTCCTCTCCTCTTCTCCCCTCTTCCCTCCTCACCCTCTCTTCCCCTTTCCTATTTTTAACTTTCTTCAAATCTCCTGTCTTTTCTCTCTCTCTTATCACGATCCTCTCTCTCTTTTTTCTCTTTTTTTCTCTTCTCCGTTTCTTCCCCATTTCTCCCTCTCTTCGTTCCGCCTTTTCTTCATATGTTCTCTCTCTTTTCTTCTTCACCACAATCCTCTTCGTCTCTTTATCTTCTCTCTCTCTTTCATCCCCTCTTTCTCCTCTTTTTTTCGTCTTTGTCCATCCATTCTCTTCGACCTTTGTTCACTATTTATTGCTCTCCCCCCTCCCCCCCCTCTCTCTCTCTCCCTCTTTTCCTCTCTCTCTCTCTCTCCCTCTTTTCCTCTCTCTCTCTCTCTTCCTCTCTCTCTTCCTCTCTCTCTCTCTCTCTCTCTCTCTCTCTCTCTCTCTCTCTCTCTCTCTCTCTCTCTCTCTCTCTCTCTCTCTCTCTCTCTCTCTCTCTCTCTCTCTCTCTCTCTCTCTCTCTCTCTCTCTCTCTCTCTCTCTCTCTCTTCCTCTTCCTCTTTCTCTCTCTCTCCCCATCCCCTCTCTTTCTCTCTCCCTCTCCCTCTCCCGCCTCTCTCTCTCTCTCTCTCTCTCTCTCTCTCTCTCTCTCTCTCTCTCTCTCTCTCTCTCTCTCTCTCTCTCTCTCTCTCTCTCTCTCTTTTAATCCAATAACCTTTTCTATTTTTTCAAGATAATAACAATAGCGATAATGACTGAAATCATTGTTGTTGTTGTTGTATTCTCGCCTCCGTCCGGCCAAGCTTAAAAAAAAAAAAAAAGATCTTTGCGAAGAAGAAGAAAACATGTGAAACGTTTTCGAAAAAGAATTGGAGATCCGACAGACTCCGACAGATTCAGACAGACTTGTCAGTTATCGCTCGATCTCCATTGGAGTTTAGGTGTTCTGTTATTGAGACGGGAAGAAAGAGAGAGAGAGAAAGAGAGAGAGAGAGAGAGAGAGAGAGAGAGACAGAGAGAGAAAAGGAAATAGAGAGGGATATATATATATATATATATATATATATATATATATATATATATATATATATATATATATATATATATATATATATAGGGAGAGAGAGAGAGAGAAAGAGAGAGAAGAAAAGAGAGAGAGAGAGAGAAAGAAAGAGGGAGACAGCGGGAGAGAAGGAAAGAGAGGGATGGAGAGGAACAGGGAGAAATGGATGAGAAGAAAGATTGAGAGAGCAAGAGAGAGAGAAAGAAAGAGAGATAGAAAATTGTGGATAAGTTTTAACAGACAGGCAGACTGACAGACAAATAGCACCTTCACCACCACTATCACCACCTCCACCACCATCATCACCACCACTATCATCACCACCTTCATCACCACCACTATCATCACCACCATCATCACCACCACTATCATCACCACCTTCATCACCACCACTAACTCCACTATCACCACTATCACCACCACTATCACCACCACTACTATCACCACCATCATCACCACCACTATCACCACCACCACTATCAAACCATCATCACCACCATCATCACCACCATTATCAAACCATCATCACCACCTTCATCACCACCACTATCTCCACTATCACCACTATCACCACCACTATCACCGCCACCACTATCACCACCACTATCACCACCATCATCACCACCACCACTATCACCACTACCACTATCAAACCATCATCACCACCATCATCACCACCATCATCATCACCATCATCACCACCACTATCACCACCACAGCCCCTTTCTCCCCATATCCTCCTTTATTCTCCCCCACACTTCCCCTCCTCCTTCTCCCCCTCCTCCTTCCCCTCCACCTCCTCCCCCCTTCCGCCTTCTGCATTCTCCCCATATTTTCCCCTCTCCTCCCCCTCCCCTCCCCCTCTCCCCCTCTCCATCTCTCTTCCCCCTTCTGGCATTCTCCCTATATTCTTCCCTCCTCTCCCACATTCCCCTCCCCATCCCCCTCTTCCCCCTCTCCCCATCCCCCTGTCCCCCCTGCCGGTATTCCCCCATATTCTCACCTCCCTCTCCCCCTCTCCCTCTCCCCCACCTTCCAGCATTCTCTCACATAGTCTCCCCTCTACTCCAGCGGCCCTCCCCCATCCCCCTCTCCCCCTTCCTCATATTCTCCCCTTCCCCTCTCCCACCCCTTCTGGCATTTTCCCCACATTCTCCCCTCTCCCTGTCCCCCTCCCCCTCTCCCCCTCCCCCCTCCCCTCTCCCCCTTCCTCATATTCTCTCCTCCCCCTCTCCCCCCTTCCGGCATTCTCCCCATATTCTCCCCTCTCTCCCCTCCCCCTCTCCTCCTCTCCCCCTTTCTTCATAGTCTCCCCCTCCCCCTCTCACCCTTCCTCATATTCTCCCCTCCCCCTCTCCTACCCTTCCGGCATTATCCCCATATAATCTCCCTCCCTTCTCCCCCTCTCCCCATTCATCATATTCTCCCCTTCCTCCTCTCCCACCCTTGCGGCATTATCTCCATATCCCCCCCTCTCTCCCCTTCTCCCCCTCCCCTCCCCCTCCTTTCTCATATTCTCCCCTTCCTCCTCTCCCACCCTTCCGGGATTATCCCCATATCCTCCCCCTCTCCCCCTCTCCCTCTCTCCCCCTCTCCCCCTCCCCCTTCCTCATATTCTCCCCTTCCTCTTCTCCCACCCTTCCGGCATTATCCCCATATCCTCCCCCTCTCCCCTCCTCTCTCCTTTCTCCCCCTACCCCGTCTTTCTCCCCCCGGGTGTGAACCTTTGACAGCTGACACCGTATTACGACGAGTGAGCCGGATGAAGAAAAGTTTGAATTGCCTTAATTAGTGAATCAAAATGATATCAGGGAGGAGGAGGAGGAAGAAGAAGAGGAGGAGGAGGAAGAAGAAGAAGAAGAAGAGGAGGAGGAGAATAGGGGGGAGGAGGAGAAGAAAGAAAGAAATTATCTTAAGGCTACTACTACTCATGTGTATATATATATATATATATATATATATATACCAGTCTCTTTCTCTCAGCCTTTCTGTCTTTCTGTCTTTCTGTCTGTGTCTTCCGGCCCAGGAAAATCTGTCTATCTGTTTATCTGTCTGCTTGTCTATTTGTCTGTGGCTTTCTGTGTCTTCTGGGCAAGGGCAGTCTGCTTGTCCTTCTGTCTGTCTGTCTGTCTGTCTACTTGCCTGTGTATTTGTCTGTCTGCATGTCTGTATATGTCTGTCTCAGGCTGTCTGTGTATATGCTTACCTATAATTTTATTTTGTCTGGGTACCTGTCTGTCTGTCTGTCTATGTACATGTGTATATGAGTGTGTGTCTGTTTACCTATAATTCTATTTTGTCTGTCTGTCTGTTTACATATGTACCTGTGTGTGTGTGTGTGTGTTTACACATAATCTTATTTTGTCTGTTAGACTGTTTGTCTGTCTGTCTATCTGCTTGTATATCTGTGTGTGTGTGTGTGTGTGTGTGTGTGTGTGTCTGTGTGTGTGTTTGTGCGTGTGTGTGTGTGTGTGTGTGTGTGTGTATCTGTGTATCTGTGTGTGTGTGTTTTTGTGTATATGTTTACCCATAATATGATTGTCTGTTAGCCTGTCTGTCTGTCTGTCTGTCTGTATATCTGTTTTATACGTATATCTGTGTGTGTGTGTGTGTGTGTGTGTGTGTATGTTTTTCCATATCCATCATTTTATTTTGTCTATTAGCCTGTCTGTCTTTCTCTCTGCATGTCTGTTTTATACATATATCTGTGTGTGTGTCTGTTTAACTATAATTTTATTTTGTCTGTATGTCTGTTTGTTTACATATGTATCTCTGTGTGTGTTTACCCATAATTTTATTTTGTCTGTTAGCTTGTCTGTCTGCATGTCTGTTTTATACGTATATCTATATATGTGTCTGTTTACCTATCATTTTATTTTGTCTGTCTGTCTGCCTGTCTGTCTGTCTAACAGCCATTGCTGACAGCTGTCTTGGTCCATTTAGCAATTAATTGGTTAACTTTCTCGGTTAAACTTCGATGAGACGAAACCAGATGTTGTGAAGTTAAAGAGATTTAGCCAAAGTAAACAAAGCCGTTACAATAAATAAAAGCTTATTAAATAGAGAACAAAATAAATGAATTAATAAATAGATAAATAATGAAGTAATTAGATAAGTGAATGAGTAATTAGTAAGTTAATGAATAAATGATTAGGTTATTAGGTGAATAATAAGTAATAAATGATAAATGAAAATGATAGATAAAAATAATAAAATGATAAATAAATGAATTGATTAGTAAATGATTAGGTTATTAGGTGAATAATAGATAATAAATAATAAATGAAAATAATAAAACGATAAATGAATGAATAAAAATGAATAAATGATTAGGTTATTAGATGAATAATAGATTTCAAATGAAAATAAAAAATAAAAAATGATAAAATGATAAATAAATAAAAAACGATAAATTATTAGGTTAATAGGTGAATAATAAATAATAAATGATAAAATGAAATAATAGATGAGAATAGTAAATGAAAAAGTATATTAATTATCATGGGATAAAAAAAAGATGAATTAATATATACCATTATTATGTATGCTAAGGTCTTTTTTCCCTCTAATAAAGGGGTTAGCCTTGTCAGAGGACTCTTTCAGTCATCAGTCATAGCAGAAACAACAACCGGATCAATTGGGGGACGGGTTGGGGGAGAGGGAGGGGGTAAAAGGAGGGGGAGATAGTGGAGGAGGGGGAGGGGAAAGGGGGGTAAAGGAGGGGCAGGTAGTGGAGGAGGGGAGGGGGAAGGGGGGTAAAAGAAGGGGGAGGCAGGGGGGAGTGGGAGGGGGAAGGGGGTAAAGGAGGGGGAGGCAGTGGAGGAGTGGGAGGGGGGTAAAAGGAGGGGGAGGCAGTGGAGGAAGGGGAGGGGGTAAAGGAGGGGGAGGCAGTGGAGGAGGGGGAAAGGGGCAAAAGGAGGGGGAGGGGGGTAAAGGAGGGGAAGGCAGTGGAGGAGGGGAAGGGGGTAAAGGAGGGGGAGGCAGTGGAGGAGGGGGAAAGAGGCAAAAGGAGGGGGAGGCAGTGAAGGAGGGGAAGGGGGGTAAAGGAGGGAAGGCAGTGGAGGAGGGGGAAGGGGGTAAAGGAGGGGGAGGCAGTGGAGGAGTGGGAGGGGGAAAGGGGGTAAAAGAGGGGGAGGTAGTGGAGGAGGGGGGCGGGTGTAAAGGAGGGGGAGGGGGAAAGCGGGTATAAAGAGGGGGGGCAGTGGAGGAAGAGGGGGAGAATGAAAGAGGAGAAAGGGGGATGAGGAAAAGAGGGGGGAAATTGAGGTGGAGTACAGAGGGGAGAAGAGGAGGAAGAAGTGCAAATGGAGAAGAGGAGGAGGAAGGAGGAAGAGAAGAAGGATAAAAATAGGAGGAGGGGGGAAGAAGAGAACCAGGAGTTCCTCTCATGATGATGGATAGCACTCAGGGCAAAGGTGGTGAGATACTGAAAATGTCATGTATATATGAAGTCATTCCCCTGTGTGTGTTTGTATATGCTTGTATGTGTGTGTGATTCACCATCATCATATTCTTGGATCACGTGTTGGACTCGTGACCGACAGTTATTTCCCTCCTGGAAGAGAGCTCAGAGCTCATATATGACCGATCTATGGGTGATGATGTGATCGTACATGCACACACCCAACTCCCCACCCACGAGAGTTGGAGTAACGACCCACAGCGCAGCGATACTGATATTCTTTCAGCCCTGGGGGGGATTCGATCTCGGACCACCGTAGTGGCAGCCGGGAACTCTAACCATTGCGCCACGAGGTGTGTGTGTATGTGTTTGTGTGTATGTGTGTACATCTATTCTATCTATTCTATCTGTCTATATATATATATATATATATATATATATATATATATATATATATGTATGTATGTATATATATATAACCACGAAGAACCCACAGTCGGAATAAAAGGAAACACAGAAGAAAGTATAACTTCTATATTTCTGCTAATAGCTATTAGCTGACATATACTATATATATATATATATATATATATATATATATATATATATATATATATATATATACCGAATCACCGAATCTCATAAAGACATTGACAGACTGGAAAAAGTACAACGGCGAGCCACAAAACTGATTCCAAATATCAAAAATAAATCATACGAAAATCGACTTAAGCACATGAAGCTGTTTTCCCTCAAAAAGCGTAGACTCAGAGGTGACTTGATACAGGTCTGTAAGATTTTAAAGGGAATTGACAACATCAAAAAGTGACCAAATTTTCACATTGAATGAAGAATCAGACAAGAAAACAATGGTCTCAAACTGTCCGGAAATAGATTCAATTTGGAAGTAGGTAGAAACAACTTTGCCAACCGTGTAGTTAATGAATGGAAATAAACTTCCTGCACAGGTAGTGCAATGTAGTTCAGTTCGAAGCTTTAAGAATCATTTAGATAAATACCTAAGTAAGATGCTGTAATTCTTATAATTTATGTTATATTATTTGTTTTTGTTTTGTTATAATTTGTCTGTCTGATTTTCATTTATTATTAGTTATATGTCAATTTATTATCATTTACTATTTACCTGTTTGTTTGTTATTCAACTATACCAATGCATTTATTTATGTATTTTTTATTGTTATTTACATTGTTATAGTTTTAATTTATTATTAATATGATTTTTTTTTTTTTTTTTTTTTTTTTTTTTTTTTTTTTTTCATCCATCCGACCTAGATATGGATCAAAAGGTCTCCTGTCGGCATGCTTTGCCTTTGTAATCCTTTGTAATCCTTTGTGTGTACATATGTGTATATATATATATATATATATATATATATATATATATATATATATATACAGTATACTGTATATCCACTGGTTTCCTCTTGTCAGGTCAAATAGGTAACGGTAATGGTTAGGGTAACGATATCCGGGGTTTAGGTATGGAAATTGAACTCCGGATATAAGACGCGGCCGAATAGCCAAACTGGACAATAAGGACCATGATGATGAGGGTCGCCACGTATGGTCCCGGGTCCTCTCGCTACGACGGCCCTATTGTTCCCTGCGGCCGCCAGATAACGGATAAGCCGGAGATTCCCTTTGGAGGATGGTAGGAGCGGTGAGGAAGTGATTGGTGTGGGAGGAGGTAGAGGAAGGGTCCCCCAGGAGAAGAAGAAGAAGAAGAAGAAGAAGAAGAAAAAGAGGAGGAAGACGAAGAAGAAGAAGAAATGAAGGGAGGAGGTAGGAAGGAGGGAGGAGGTAGAGGAAGGGTCCCCCAGGAGAAGAAGAAGAAGAAGAAGAAGAAGAAAAAGAGGAGGAAGACGAAGAGGAAGAAGAAATGAAGGGAGGAGGTAGGAGGGAAGGAGGAGGTAGAGGAAGGGTCCCCCAGAAGAAGAAGAAGAAGAAGAAGAAGGAGAAGAAATGAAGGGAGTGGGGCATTAGGGAGGGAGGGAGGAGGTAGAGGAAGGGTCCCCTAGAAGAAGAAGAAGAAGAAGAAGAAGAAGAAGAAGAAGAAGAAGAAGAAGAAGAAGAAGAAGAAGAAGAAGAAGAAGAAGAAGAAGAAATGAAGAGAGGGGACAGGAGAGAGGGAGGAGGTGGAGAAGGAGCCCCCCCCCCAAAAAAAAAAAATAATAATGAGAGCAGGAAGGAGGGAGTAAGGAGGTAGAGGAATGAGAAAAGAAGGAGAGGTAGGAGGGGGTGGAGGGGGATAGTACAGATGTGAATAAAATCGTCTGACGACAGAGTAGGACCAAGAGGATCGAGTCCTGCAAATTTCAAAAATGCAAAAAGGAACTCTGGTCCTGAGGTGAAAATAGAAGAAGAAGAAGAAGAAGGATGCCTATGTATACTTGGGAGACAGGGGACAGCAAAACTGTACTACCACCTTCTCACGGCTTCTGCCACCTTCTCACGGCTTCTGCAACCTTCTCACGGCTTCTGCCACCTTCGCACGGCTTCTGCAACCTTCTCACGGCTTGTGCCACCTTCTCACGGCTTGTGCCACCTTCTCACGGCTTCTGCTACCTTCTCACGGCTTCTGCAACTTTCTTACGACTTCTGCCAAGTTCTCACGGCTTCTGCCACATTATTACGGCTCCTGCCACCTTCTCACGGCTTCTGTCACCTTCTCACGGCTTGAGGTCTCCCAGAATCTCTTTTGTCTCGGCTGCCGGCGAAGGAACCCGGTAAGTGGCCGTCAAAAGACTTCCAAAGAGTCTTGGGGGCACACGCGAACCGGTCCGCTGCTCTGATTGGCTCCGGAGATTTGCCGAAGGGAAATGCTCGATCGCTGATTGGCTGGTGAAGACGACGGGTCTGGCTGTTGTGTTTGAAGTCGTCTTTTTTTTTTTTTTTGTGGTGGGGGATTTTTCTAATTGGTTGTATCGACAACTGCCTTCTTCTTCTTCTTCTTCTTCTTCTTCTTCTTCTTCTTCTTCTTCTTCTTCTTCTTCTTCTTCTTCTTCTTCTTCTTCTTCTTCTTCTTCTTCTTCTTCTTCTTCTATTCTTCTTTATTGTTTTCTTCTTCATCTTTTTCTTCCTCTTTTTCTCCATCTTTTTTTTCTACGTTTTCTTCTTCTTCATCTTCTTCTTCTTCCTCTTCTTTTTCTTCTTCATTTTTGAGATCTTAACTACACAAAGGAACAATTTTGATCAAATTTGTGAGACAATATGAGACGAACAAAGAACGTTCTTGTATGCCTATGGCTATGTCTGCCCTACGCTAGAAGACATAAGCGGGATTTCCTGCACCAGCGCTTCCATCCTGAACACAATCGCAAGAGACCATAGGGCCTACACTAGGCAGTTCCATGAGGTCTTGGTCGATGAGAGGGAGAGATATTGAAGGAAGGAGAGTATTATCATATGGGTAGAGAGGAATCTCCAGGTATAATAGAATCCTACGTGACTGTGGGCCGTAGGGGCGCAACCAAAGTCCTTAAAACATCGAGGGGAGATATTTAGGGAAGAATAGTTGAAATATATAAAAAGTGATCTGCGTTATTACACGGGTAGAGGTTAGTCTACTGTCACAATGCGTTACGCTGATCCATAGGGGTGTCTTCTTCAACTGGATAAAATCTCCATTAAATGATAAAAAATAATTGTCACATTTCAAATAATTTTTTTACTCTAAGATAAATAATTTTTTAAGATTAAAGAAAAAAATTTCAAAATGATTTGAGAAAAAAAATATATAGAATTCATCTCAATTGAAAATGTCTAATTATCTTTCTTTTGCAATAATTTCATCACAGAAAACGGTTCTCTCGTTTGAATAGAAAACGAGATGAAGGACCAAAAATATTGTATAGTCTTCCTCCTCCTCCTCCTCTTCCTCCTCATCCTTCTCTTCCTCTTCTTCCTCCACCTCCTCTCCCTCCTCCCCCTCCTCCACTTCCTCCTCTCTATTCTCCATCTTCTCCTCTCTATCCTTCACCTCTTCCTCTCTCCCCTCCACCTCTTCCTCTCTCTCTCTCCTCCTCTTCCTCTCTCTCCTCCACTTCCTTCTCTCTCTCCTCCTCTTCCTCTCCTCCATCTCTCTCTCCTCCTCCTCTTCTCTCTCCTCCACGTACTTCTTTCTCTCCTTCTCTCTCTCATCCACCTTCCCCTCTCTCACCACCTCCTCTCCTCCTCCTTTTCCTCCTCTTCCTCTCTCTCTTCCTCTTCTCTCCTCTTCCTCTCTCTCCTTCACCTCCTCCTCCTCTTAACTCTCCTCCTCCTTATCTCAACCTCCACCTCTTCTCCTCCTCCTCCTCTCTCCTCTTCCTTCTCTCTCTCCTCCTCTTCCTTCTCTCTTTTCTTTCTCCACCTCCTTTTCTTTCTTCACTTCATCTTCCTCCTCTCTTATCCCCCTCCTCCTCCACTTTCTTGACTTTCTTCTCCCCCTTTTATTCAATATCTCCTTCTCCTCTTCCTCCTCCTCTCTATTCCTCATTCTCCTCCTCTTCCGCCTCCTCCTCCTCTTCCTCCTCCTCTTCCTCCTCTCTCTCCTCCTCCTCCTCTTCCTCCTCCTCCTGCTTCTCTTCCTCCTCCTCCTCCTCCTCTTCCTCCTCCTCCTACTCCTCCTCCATCTCCTCCTCTTCCTCCTCCTCCTCCTCTTCCACATGAATAACGCTGCAACATTTCAACTCAAAATGATTTATGTTTTTACCCGGAGATCGTTGCCGGCTTTCCTAGGGCCCCGGGTCTTGAATAAGAGGTGGTGGGTGAGAGAAGAGAGGAAGGAGAGGAAGAGGAGGAGCAGGAAAAAGAGAAGGAGGAAGGAGAAGAGGAAGAGGAGGAGGAAGAAGAAAAGGAGGAGAAAGAAAAGTAGGAGGAGGAAGAAGAGAAATAGGAAGAAGAAGAGGAGGGGGAGGAGGAGGAAGAAGAGGACGAAGAAAAGGAGAAGGAAGAGAAAGACCAAGAAAAGGAGGAGGAGGAGGAAGAAGAGGAGGAGGAGGAGGAGAAAGAAGATAAGGAAGAAGAACAAAGGAAGGAGGAGGAGGAGGAGGAAAAGGCTGAGGAAGAGGAAGAAGAAGGAAAAGAAGACGAAGAGGAGGTGGAAGAAGAGTAAGAAGAAACAGGAGGAGGAGGAGGAGGAGGAGAGACGATGTAGTGCCTGGAATGGAGGTTTAGATGGAGTGAATGGAGGGACAGAGAGGGAGGGAGAGAGGGAGGAGGGGGCCGATTGTTGGGAGAGCCTTATCAAAGAGGGCAATCCTCCTGGGAGACTCCCTCACTCCCTCACTTCCTCACTCCCTCCACCCTCACTCTCTCACTCTCTTCACCCTCACTTCCTCCACTCCCTCACTCCTTCACTCCCTCACCCTCTGTCTTTCTCTCCCCTTTCCTCCTCCTCCTCTTCCTCTTCCTTCCCTTTCTCTTCCTCCTCCTCCTCACTTCCTTCTCCTCCTCGTCTTCCTCTTCCTCCTTTTCCTCCTCTTCCCCTTCCTCCTCTTCTTCCATCTCCTACTCCTCTTTCTCCTCCTCCTCCTCTTCCTCCTCCTTCTCTTCCCCTTTCCTCTTCCCCACCATCCTATTCCAAGTTTAGCTCTTTCTCTCCTCCTTCTCCTCCTCTTCCTCTTCCTCCTCCCCTTCCTCCTCCTCCTTTCCCCCTTACTCTCTCCCCCCACTCCCACTCCCCTCCAGACTCATCTCTTTCATTAACTCCCCCCATCCCCTCCCCCTCCCCCCTCCCCCCCTTTCCAGTCTCCTTTTCCAGGCGTGGGCGTATTCCAGAAACTTTCCAGAGTCATTATCAAAGTTGTTCTGGGCATTCTTAATTTGACCCAGTTTTTCTTTCCCCCCTTTCCCCCCTTCCCCCTCTCCCTTCCTCCTCCCCCTCTCCCACTTCTTTCCCCCCTTTCCCCCCTCTCACCCTCCCCCACTCCCTCTTCACCCCTTTCCCCTCTTCCCCCCTCTCCCCCTCCCCCACTCCCTCTTCACCCCTTTCCCCCCTCTCCCCCTCCCCCACTCTCTCTTCACCCCTTTCCCCCCTCTCCCTCCTTCCTTCCCCTCTCCCACTCCATCTTCTCCCTTTTCCCCTTTCCCCTCCCTCCTCCCCCACTCCCACTCTCTATTTCCCTCTCTCCCCTCTTCAGAGTTTTTCTTTGTTTGAATGGATATCTCTCTCTCTCTCTCTCTCTCTCTCTCTCTCTCTCTATCTCTCTCTCTCCCTCACTCTCTTTCTCTCTTTCTCTCTCTCTCACTTTCTCTCTCTCTCTCTCTCTCTTTCTCTCTCACTTAGCCAATTGCTCTCCTCATCTTTCTCCTCTTCCTCTTCCTCCGCCCACCCCCTCCTTCTTCCCTCCTCCTCCTCTTCCTCTTCTTCTTCCTCCTCCCTTGGTAGACGAAAGCGCTCTCTCGAGGCCTCCAGAAGGGGTGGGGGGTGGGGGTCACTGTCGAAACCGGACCCTTTCATCTCAACGTCCTTCCGGGACCTTCACTGTACTAAAGAGGTTAATCTCCCAGGAAGACACCCTCTCAAGGGATTTAAGCCCCCCTGGCCCCCCTCTCCCTTTTATCCCCCCCCACTTCTTCACCTGACTTTCCTCCCATTCTGTCCTACTCCTCCCTTTATATTCCCCCTAACTCCCTAACACTCCCTAATCCTGTTTAATTCCCTAAACTCACGTACCTCCCTCATCCCCCTCCCCTCCCCCTCCGGCTCCCCTTTCCCCCCTCGGCCCCCTTCATCCACTTCCCCCTGATCTATGTCCCCCCTTATGCCCCCTCATCTCCCCTCCCCACTCGTTCCTCCCTCTCCTCCTCCCCTATTTCCCCCCCGTGTTCCCTCATAATCTCCTAACCTCCCCCCTTTCCCCCTCTGTCCCCCATAATCCCCCCTAACCTCCTCCTTTCCCTCCTATGCCCCCATAATCTCCCCCAACCTCCCCCTTTCCCCCCTCTGTCCCCCATAATCTCCCCCTAACATCCCTCCTTTCTTCCCTCTGCCCCATACCTCCTAACCTCCCCCTTTCCCCCCTCTGTTCCATATAATCTTCCCCTAACCTCCCCATTTCCTCCCCCCATACCTCCTAACCTCCACTTTCCCTCTGCTGTCCCTCATAATCTCCTCCTAACCTCCCTCTTTACTCCCTCTGTCCCATACCCCCTAACTTCCCCCTTCCCCCCTTTTCCCTTTAAAATCTCCCCCTAACTTCCCCCTGTCCCCCCTCCTGGCCCCCATAATTTCAACCTAACCTCCCCCTTTCACCCTCTGCCCCCAAATTCCATAACCTCCCCCTTATCACCTCTGTCCCCCTACAATCTCCCCCTAACCTCCCCCTTTCCTCCTGTTGTCCCCCATAATCTCCCCCTTTCCCTCCTTTGTCTCCCATAATCTCCCCCTAACCCCCTCTTTTTCCCCTCTGGCCCCATACCTCCTAACTTCCCCCCCTATCCCACTCTGTCCCCCATAATCTCCCCCCCCCTAACTCCCCTCACACCTCTGTGACCTAATTAGGGAGTCACCAAAGCCTTCCCCTTAGGGATCCCGTCACTCCCTCAGCTCCCGCCACTCGCTTCCTCCTCCAGGCAGGAAGGAGGGAAGGAGGAGAAAGGAGGAAGAGGGAAGAGGGAGGAGGGAGAAGGGAAGGAGGAGAAGGGAGATGAGAGGAGGGAAGGGAGAAGAAGGAAGAGGAATGAGGGAGGAGGGGAGGAGGAGGGAGGTGGAAAAAGGGGGTAGAGGGAGGAGGAATAAGGGAGGAGGGAGGAGGGAAGAGGGAGACGATAAGGAGGAGGAAAGAGGAGCGAGAGAGGAGTGAAGAAGGAGGGAAGAGGGAGGAGGAAGAGGGAGAAGAAGGAGGAATAGGGAGAAGAAGCAGGAGTGAGATGAAAAGAGGAAGGAGGAAGAGGGAGGAGGGAGAGGAGAAGAGAGAGGAGGGAAGACGGAGGAGGGATAAGAAGGAAGAAGAAAGATGAAGGAGGAAGAAAGACGAGGAAAAAGGAGGAGGAAGGGGGAGAAAAAGGAGGAGGGAATACGGAGGAGGATGAGGAAAGAGGGAGGAGGGAAAATGGAGGAGGAGGAGGAGGTGGAGATGGAGGAAGAATCAGAGGGTTGGAATCGCTGTCTTCCTCTTCCTCCTCCGCCTCTTCCTGCGATTCATTCTCCTCCTCCTCCTTCTCCTCCTCCTCCTCCTCCTCCCTTCCTCCTCCTCCTCCCTTCCTCCTCCTCCCTTCCTCCTCCTCCTTCCCCTCCTCTTCATATTCTAACCCTACTCCTCCTCCTCCTTGTCCCTTACTCCACCTCCCCTCCTCCTCCTCGTCCTCCTCCTCTCCTTCTCCTCCTCCTCCTCCCCTCCTCCTCCTCGTCCTCCTCCTCCTCCTCCTCCTCCTCCTCCTCCTCCTCCTCCTCCTCCCCCTTCCTCTACTTTGCTAATGATCATCATTGTTACTACCACCGCCATATAGTCATCATTACCATCTTCATATCAACATCATAAAAAAAGAATTTGTAGAATTGAACGAAGGACCAGAAAAAAAAAAAAAAAAAAAAAAAAAAATGCAATATCACTCCCGAGATTCAACTCCATCTTATCCACTCCAAGGGCCTCCACTTCCCCCTCCACTCCCTTCCATCTGGGGTAAAGAACGCTAGACAGCAGCCAGAGGAAACATGTACGAGTATATATATATATATATATATATATATATATATATATATATATATATATATATATGTGTGTGTGTGTGTGTGTGGTGTGTGTGTGTGTGTGTGCGTGTGTGTTTATATATAACAGACGATCTGTATATTTCGACCACAACTGTGGTCCTCTTCAGCGGATGAGTACAAAGGTTAGATGACATGAATATATACAACAAGAAAGGTCACAAAAATAGGAACAGGGGAATGTGGCTCAGGTCAAATGTCCCAGGTGGGGGCGAACTCGAGATAGGTGGCAACAATCTAATAACAGCATAAGTTGTGATGCAATCTGGTGACCATTGGCCTCTGGAAGTATTAGAATTTAGCAGGTGCTTGATAAGAAAAGATTCTACAATTTTTCTGCTAAAACTACAATTGGATTTATGAATAATTTCTCTGTTGTTCCGGTCTATACGGTGATCCTTTGTGGATGTATGGAGAAAGACCACGGAATTGTTCTGTGCGTGTCTTGTAGATTTTTTGTATTCTTTTACTTAGGTATTGAGAGTCCCTACCGACTTGGACCCAGTAAACCTCATTACAATATTTACATGGTATTTTGTACACTCCAAGGTTAATATCTATTTTGGGTCTATGGTGTATGTTCACTACTTTGTGAAAAATGTTATTATGGTAATTGAAGACTAATTTCATTTTCACTTATGGTAACATTTTAGATACTTTGTCCAATAAATGATTATTATAAGGAATTTTGATGCAGTTATTATCCCAAATGTGTTGGATCTTAGTTTGGGAAGAGTTCTTATGATAACTAGTTCTTGTCTTGCTAAGGGCTTTTGTCAACAACCGTTTTGGGTAACTTAATTAACTTGCTCAATTATGAGTTTATTGTTTCTAATTCACGATCTAAAAATTGCGCGCTACAAATTCTTAACTCTCTTAAATAGAGGCCCGAAGCACCACTTAGTTTAACCATTTCTGGATGGTAGCTGAAAAAATGCAAGTAGCTACCATTATGTGTAGGCTTTCTGTAGACCGTGACGGACATTTGATCACTAATATGTCTAGAAAGGAGATTTGGTTGTCTTCTTCCCATTTGACTTTAAATTTTATGCTGTGTGACAAATTATTAAGCTTGATGTAAAAGTCATTAAATGGTCCCCAACTATCATTCCAAAAAATAAAAATGTCATGAACATATCTATACCAGATCATATCGGGTGGCTTTATGTCCGGTAGGAACACTGTTTCGAAATATTCCATATAGAGATTGGAGAGAGGTTGGAACCCATACTACATCCAAACTTTTGCCTGTAAAAATTATCTTGGAAGGAAAATACATTAGTTGTGATGCATAATTTTGTTAATTTTATGATTTTAGAAATAGGCAAAGGGAAATGATCTTGGAATGGATAAAGTTTGGTTTCCAAGAAATTTAGTACTTCTTCTGTGTTGACATTAGTGAACAGAGAGACGACGTCGAAGCTTAGCAATTTACTATTAACAGAATTATTGAGGCTCTTGATTTTATTGATAAAATCCTCCAAGTGCTTAATATGTGAGTTAGAGAAAGTACCCATAAACGGTGAGAGTAATTTTGTGAGACATTTTGATCATCTATTAGTGCAAGAATTCCTATTAGATATTAGTGATCTAAGTGCCGTTCCGTCTTTATGAATTTCAGCGAGACCATAAAAGTTCGGCATCTGAGGGTTAGTCACTAAGAGATGATTAAAAAACTCATTACCAACTATCTTCCGATCTTGTTTATTGAAATCTGCCGCGGTGCTTTTGAGTGGGTTTTTGGTCAATTGTTCATAAGTCTCTCTGTCCGCTAATAGGTCAGATGCTTTCGTATGATAATCTGATTCATCAATAATTGGTATTTTCCCCCCTTTATCTGCTTTAGTGATGATGACAGTTTTGCGTTTTGAGAGATCTTCTAATGCCGTTTTGTAGCGGTCTACCTGGACACACACACACACACACACACACACACACACACACACACACACACACACACACACACACACACACACACACACACACACACACACACACACACACACACACACACACACACACACACACACATATATATATATATTATATTCTAGTTTTTTCATATAAGTTTCCGTACAACTTCTCAAGATTTCACCAAAACTTCTCATTTCTTCACAACATATCCGAATCCTCATTTCTTCTCCCTCACTTCCTCCCTCCCTCACTCACTCACTTCCTCACTCACTCCCTCACTCACTCCCATACTCCTTCACAAATTTAATATCGACCTCAAATTGAGTGAGTTACAAGTACCCTCTCTCACTCCCTCCCCCTCCCTTCATTCCAGATCCGCCTCCACTCTTTCCTCTTCTCCCTCTCTCCCTCCTCTCCCTCTCTCCCTCCTCTCTCTCTTCCTCTTTCCACCCACCTTCCTCTGTATATATGTATATATGTATTTGTGGCCGTGTCTTGCTCTATCTCTCTATCTCTCTCTTTCGATATACATATATACTCATGTATATGTATATATATATATATATATATATATATATATGTATGTATATACATATATACATATATATGTATATGTGTGTGTGTATATATATTATATATATATATATATATATATATATATATATATATATATATATATACCTATATGATTACTCATCGTGACATATTTGAGGATAGCGAGGAAACGGAAACACGAGAAGAGCTTTGGATTTCATTACCGACGTTTCGACACTCTGGTCTTTTTCAAAGCAAACTACATCTAGAGGATAGATACATATTTAAATATATTTTACGTGTGTTGCTTGATTCTCCCTCTTTTTCGTCTCCTATCGTTGATTGCTAGCGATGCCGCTGGGAGAGGCCACATGATGAATCCTCCTCGGTTGTTATTGGAATTATTTTGACTAATTTCTGCAGCTTCTCTAATTTTTCTCATTTTCTTATCGAGTCCTTGGTGTAATATTTCTATGTTTTTCCAATCTGGTAGGTCTCCTGTTTTGTCTATGTGTGTTACAAGTGAGTTGCTTGTTCTGTGTGATCTGACGTCGTTTTTGTGTTGTTGTGTCTGTTTTGTGATCCCTTATTGACTCTCTCCATAGTACGACTGATCACACCCGGTACAGAGGATTTTGTACACAATGCTATTTTCATTTTTAAAGTCTGTTGTTTTGTTTGTTATTATTTTTTCTATTCCTTGTACTATCTAATTATTTTAATGTTTTGTCCTATATATTTTCTTAATTTTGTATATTTTAGGATTAATAATATATTTTTCTTATTATTTTCTTCTTTTCTTTGTTATTTGTACCTCTTCCCATTATTTCTTGTGTTTTCGTCTTTGATTATATAATCACTCTCTTCGGATGTTTAAATGTTTTAAATATTGAAACTGTGTGTTTTATTTCGTCTTCTACATATTCTATACAGAAGACGAAATAAAACACATAGTTTCAAAATTAAAAAAATAAAACATCCTAAGAGAGTGATTATACAGTTTACCTTGAAAAAGACCAGTGTCGAAACGTCGGTAATAAAAGTCAAAGCTCTTCTCGTGTTTCCCTTTCTCTCTGTCCTCACATATATATATATATATATATATATATACAATATATATATATATATATACATACATACATACATATATATATATATATATATATATATATATATTATATATACATATATATATATATGATATACATTTCCTTCCTCCTGCTCTTCGCCTCCTCCTCCACCTCCTCCTCCTCCTCCTCCTCGTCCTCTTCCTCTTCTTTTGATCTCATATTTCTTCACGTCCCCTTCTCCTCGTCCTCCTCTACTTTTCATTTCATATTTCTTTGCCTCTCCTCCTCCTCCCCCCTTTCTACTCCTCTTCCTCTTCCCTCTCCTCATCCTCGTTATCATCATCCACCTCCTCCTCCTCTTCCTCCTCCTCCCCTCCCTCTTCTCCCCTCTCCTCCTAATCCTCTTCCTCCTCCTCCTCCTTCTCCTCCACTTCTTCCTCTTCCTCCTTCCCTTCTTTCTCTTACTTCCCTCTTCTTCCTTCTCCTATTTCTTCTTCTCTTCCTCATCTTCCTTCTCCTATTTCTTCTTCTCTTCCTCTTCCTCTTTCTCATCCTCCTTTTCCTCTACCTCCTCCTTTTACTCCTCCTCCTTCTCCTCCTCCTTCTCTTCCTCCTCCTCTTACTCCTCTTCTTTCTCCTACTTCTCCTCTTACTTCTCGTTCTTCTCCTCCTCTTCCTCCTCCTCCTCGTTTTTCTCCTACTTCTCCTCTTCTTCCTTATCCTATTTCTCCTCCTCCCCTCCTTTTCTTCCTCCCCTCTTTCTGTTCTTCCTCCTCCTCATCTTCCTCCTCCTCATCTTCCTCCTCCTCCTGCTTCTCCTCTTCCTCCTCCTACTCCTCCTCCTCCTCTTCATCCTTCTCCTCCTCCTCCTCCTCTTTCTCCAGCCTCTACACACATACTTATTTACTCTGAACCCAAATTGCATCAAGTTCC
>NC_134784.1:25881168-25886168 GCF_046742065.1 Oratosquilla oratoria
AGAGACATGAAGAGGAGATGAGAGGAACAGAGGAAACAACGAAGAAAGAAGAAAACGTGATAAAGTGAAAGGTGAGAAGAGGAGGAGAAGCGAAACGGAAGACCGTAGAATAAAGAAAGAAGGGAAAAGAAAAGAGAGAAAGAAAGATGAAGTAAAAAAAAAAAAAAAAAAAAAAAAAAAAAAAAGGGGGGGGGAGGGAGAGGCCGAGGAATAGAACACACAGAGACAAGATGGAGAAAAAGTAGAAAGAATTAAAAAAACATAAAAGAAAGGAAGAAAAAGAGGAAGAGGAGGAGGAGGAGGCAGAAGAGGGGGAGTGGGGAAGAGGAAGAGGAGTATGGGCGGTTTTTTTTTTTTTTTTTTTAGGGGAATGAAAATATCATCTCGCTTACAATTAAGGGACTCGTGCAGATATGAATAAAATCACCTGGCGGCAAAAAATATTAAAAGGAGAAGTTGGTGTATTGGTGTGGAAAACTATTTATTTATTTATTTATTTATTTATGTATTCATTTATATTTATTTATGATAATTATCTATATCTATTTATTTGTTGTTTATGTATCTTCATTCATTAATGTATTTGTTTATATATTCATATGTATTTATGTATTTATTTATTTATTTATTCATTATTATTATCATTATCATTATTATTATTATTATTATTACTATCATTATTTTTATTATTATTATTTTTATTATTATTATTATTATTATTATTATTATTATTATTATTATTATTACTATTATCATTACTATTACTACTATTATTATTATTATCATTATTATTATCATTATTATTATTATTATAATTATTATTACTATTATTATTATTGTTATTATTATTAGTATTATTATTATTATTATCATTATTATTATTATTATTATCATTATTACTAGTATTATTATTAGTATCATTATGTATATCTGGATGCTCGCTGCCCCAGCGGATTAGAGCGTCGCTGCTTGCGGCGGAGATCGAGGTGACGGCAGTTTGAACCCTGCCGCCAACGAGTTGTACCAAGGGCATGGTTAATTAAATTTTCGCTTGCTCCAATTAGTTCCCATGACCTCGTGACCTTATTTGACCTCTCATCCCCAAGGTCTCCCTTTAATGACCTTATAATCACACCCATATCCTGGAAACTAGTTGTTGATTTTTGCATTCTTTCGAATTTGTTTATGCCCTTCACTTTGATAGTAATAATAAATAATAATTGATCAGTTTATTAACAGTGATACACTGATAATGGACAATTTGAGCTTGTACAGCCGCGACAACCACGTGGAACTTTGTCGCCCGCATAGCTAGACCTGACGCTCCTTTGACAGTGCGACCGTGCTTGACCCGACCTGACCTAATCCAGTGCAGTTATGTAATTTCGCATCACGGGTCACTACCCGCGCTGTATATGTATATATATATATATATATATATATATATATATATATATATATATATATATCGGCTCCTGGCCGCATGTACAGTCAGTTCACTCGTACCTTACATTAAAGTATTCACCAAAATATTCACGAATTCACCAAAACCTCTTTTTCATCTCAGTATCTTCGCTACAAACTAATTTTAGAATTAGACTCAACTGAGTTGTTAATGTGCCCTATGGACGAAATGGCACTGTGTGTGTGTGTGTGTGTGTGTGTGCGTGTGCGTGTGCGTGTGTGTTTGGGTGTTTGAATACAAGCTAGAAGCTAAGACGACAAGAATAAGAGAAAGGAGAAAGACGATAACAAAAAAAAAAAAAAAAAAACGGAGGAAAGAGATAAAAGGGGCGCAACGAGAAAGAGGAGACAACACACCCGCTATCAGATGAAGGAGAAAGAGGAGGAGGACGAGAAATGTAAGAAATGAAGAAGGCGGAAGACAAAACGAGAGGAGAGTAAGAAAAAGAAGGAGAGAAAAAGAAGAAGAAAGAAAGAAAAATACGCAAACCCAGAGGAAAAAGGAAAACGTAATACGAGCGAAGAGAGATAATAAAAAACGGAGAACAGAGTGTATGTAGAAAACGCGAAAAGAAAATGGAACGTAAAATAGATGGGAGAAGGGGAAGAAAATTAGATAAAAAAAAGAGAAAAAATTCTGTAAGGAAGGAAAAAGAGGAAGGGGTGGAGGGAGGGAGTTAGGGAGTTTAGGAGGGGTAAACGACTGTGGGAGTTGGGGAAGGAGGGATGTGTGGCATATGTGGGAGTGGGGTGGGAGTTAGAGAGAGAATTTGTAGGAGGAGGGAGTTTGAGAGTTTAAGAGAGAGAGAGAGAGAGAGAGAGATTACTGATAAGTCAAGTAATGGAAGGAAGAGAGAGACATAGGAAAGAGAGATAGAGAGGAAATAGAAAAGGAGTGAACAAGAGAGGAAGAGAGAGAGAGAGAAAGAGATTACTGGTAAGTCAAGTAATGGAAGGAAGAGAGAGACATAGGAAAAGAGAGATAGAGAGGAAATAGAAAAGAAGTGAACAAGAGAGGAAGAGAGAGAGAGAGATTACTGGTAAGTCAAGTAAAGGAAGGAAGAGAAAAGAGAGGGAAGAAGGAAGAGAGAGACAAAGGGGAGGGAAAGAGGGAGTGTGGGAGGGAAAGAGGGAGTGTGGGAGGGAAAGAGGGAGTGTGGGAGGGGAAGAGGGAGTGTGGGAGGGAAAGAGGGAGTGTGGGAGGGAAAGAGGGAGTGTGGGAGGGGAGGAGGGAGTGTGGGAGGGAAAGAGGGAGTGTGGGAAGAGAAGAGGGATTTTGGGAGGAGAGGAGGGAGTGTGGGAGGGGAGGAGGGAGTGTGAGGATGAGGGAGTGTGGGAGGGGAGAAGGGAGTATGGGAAGGAAATGTGAGAGTCTTGGAGTGGAAGGAAATGGGAGTTTTCGGTTAAGAGGTATTTTGTCTGAATGTCATCAAAGAGGAAAAGAAATGGTCGGCTTTGGTGTGAACAAATGAAACAAAAGGAAGAAGAAGAAGAAGAAGTAAAATAAAAAAAGAGGAAGAGGAGGAGAAGAAAACGATAGAAAAATGAGGAGGATAATCAGGAAGAGGAGGAGGAGGAAGAGGAGAGAAAAGGAAAATGGAGGGAGGGAAGAGAGGAGGAGAAAGTAGGGAAGAAGGTGAGAGAGGGAGAGGAGGAGAGGAATACAATAGAAAAAGGAGGAAAAAAGAGAAGAAGAATTAGGAAGAGGAGGAAGAAGAGAAAGGAGGGAAGGGGAGAAAGGAGGGAAGAAGGGGAGAGAGGAAGAGGAGAGGAAGAAAACAATAGACAAAAGAGAAAAAAAAGAGAAAAAATTAGGAGAGGGAGGAAGAAGAGGAAGAGGGAAAAGGAGAAAGGAGGGAAGGGGAGAGAGGAGGAGGAAGAAGGGAAGAGGAGAAAGAGGAGAAATAAGGGGAGAAGGTAAGAGAAGAAGAGGAGGAGAACAAAACAATAGAAAAAAGAAGAAAAAATAGAAAAGAGAGGAAGAAGAGGAAATGAAGAAAAAAAAAATGCCATCAATTTTGTATCATTGTTACTATCATTATTAATAGTAGTAGTAGTAGTAGTAATAGTATGTGTATAGTAGTAGTAGTAGAAATGGTAGTTGTTGTTGTTTGTGATGATGTTATTGTTGTTAATTTTGTTTTGTTTTGTTTTATCATTCTTATTACTGCTGTTGTCATTGTCATTGTTATTTGTTATTTTGGGAGTTTGTTTACAACCAATTTGTAATTGGTGGTGGTGGAGGGGGAGGGGGAAGAAGGAGGAGGGAGGGGGAAAGGGGGAGGGAGGAAAGGGGAAGAGATAGGGGGAAAGGGGAGGAGGTAGGGGGAAAGGGGAAGGGGGAAGGGGGAGGAGGTAGGGGGAAAGGGGGAGGAGGTCGGGGGAAAGGGAGAGGGGAACTGGGGAGGAGGTAGGGGGAAAGGGGGAGGGGAAGGTGGAGGAGGTGGGGAAAGGGAGAGGGGGAAGGGGGAGGTAGGGGGAAGGGGGGAGGGAGTAGGGCGTCGGAGGGGTAGGGGGGGGAGGAGGTAGGGGGTAGACGGGAGGAGGGGGAGGGGGGGGGAGGGGCGGGGCAGGTCTGTAGAGGAAAGTGAGGAAGAGGGTAGGGGGAGGGGGAAGGGGGGTAGGGGGAAGGGGGAGGAGGTAGGGCGAGAGGGGGAGGATGGGAGGGGGCAAAGGGGGGGTTGGAGAAGTTATTCAAGTTATCTACAACAGAAAAATAATCTCCCCACACGACTGAAACATGGAAAGTGTCCGAGGCGTGAGTAAATGAAAGGAAAAATTGAAAGTTTCGAGGAGGTAGTGGTAGGGATAGTATCGAGAGGTGGAGTGTAGTTCGAGAGAGCGGGGGAAAGGTAGTGAACAAGTTCGAGAGGGCGGGGGAGAGGTGTTGGATACGTTCGAAAAGGCGGGGGAGAGGTAGTGAACAAGTTCGAGAGGGCGGGGGAGAGGTAGTGGATACGTTCGAGAGGGAGGGGGAGAGGTAGTGAACAAGTTCGAGAGAGCGGGGGAGAGGTAGTGAATAAGTTCGAGAGAGCGGGGGAGAGGTAGTGAACAAGTTCGAGAGGACGGGGGAGAGGTGTTGAAAGTAGGTATCCGTTGTTGGTCCCAGGAAGAGGAGAAAGAGGAAGAGGAGAAAGAGGAAGAGGAAGAGGAGGAGGAGGAAGAGGAGGAGTAAGAAATCTGTTATCCAAAAATATATTTAATTTTGTTAATTCCGTAGAATCTGAATCTGAAATCTGAAGTTGACATGATGTCAACCGCGTCTTTCCTCCTCTCCCCCTCTCCCCCTCTCCCTCTCTCCCCTCTTTCCCCTCTCTCCTTCACAAGTCTTCAACGCGTCAATTCTTCCCAAAAATTACCTCTCAACTTTATCCCCTCCTCCCCCACCCCCTCCCTTCCCCTCCTCCCCTCCCTTCCCTTCCTCCCCTCCCTTCCCCACCTCCCCTCCCTACCCCTCCTCCCCTCCCTTCTCCTCCTCCCCTCCCTCTCCTCTCCTCCCCTCCCTTCACCTCCTCCCCTCCCTTCCCCTCCTCCCC
>NC_134784.1:25891168-25896168 GCF_046742065.1 Oratosquilla oratoria
AAATAAATAATAAATAATAAATAATAAATACGTAATTAAATAGCCATGTAAATGAATAATAGATAAGTAAATAATAAATGATATATAGATTAATAGATATATAGCCAGGTCGATAAATAATAGAAAAATTAAATTCATAAATAGATTAATAAATATTATAATTTTTTTAATAAACAAATACTAAACGAATAAATATTTTTTTCTGAAAAAGAGGAAAATATTTTTCAAAAGACCCGATTACTCTCTCCATCCCTCATCCCTCTCTATTTCTCTCCCTTCCCTCTCTTCCTCCTCTCTTTCCTCCCCTCCCTCCCTCTCTGCCTCCCTCCCTCTCTTTCTTCCTCCCTCCCTTTCTCTTTCTCTTCCTCCCTCTCTCCATCCCTCCCTCCCTCTCTACTTCTCTCCCTTCCCTCTCTTCCTCCTTCTCTCTTTCCTCCCCTCCCTCCCTCTCTTCCTCCCTCCCTCTTACCTTCCCTCCCTCCCCCTCTTCCTCCCTCCTTCTTACCTTCCCTCCCTTCCTCCCTTCCTTTCTCCCTTCGTCTTTCTCTTCATCCCTGTTTTACAACCTCTCCCCATCCCTCCTCCCTCCTCTCCTTCTCTCTCTTCCCTCTCTTCCTCCCTCTCTCCCTTCCCTCTCTTCCTCCCTCTCCCCTCCCTCTCTCTCTTACCGCTTCCCTCTATATTTCACCTCCTTCCCTCCTTTCCTACCTCCCTACCTCTTTCCCTCCTCCTTTACTCACTTTCCTCCCGCCTCCCTTCCTTCTTTCCCACTTTCCTCACCTTCTCTCTCTCTTTCTCTCTCTCTCTCTCTCTCTCTCTCTCTCTCTCTCTCTCTCTCTCTCTCTCTCTCTCTCTCTCTCTCTCTCTCTCTCTCTCTCTCTCTCTCCTCTCTCTCTCTCTCTCTCTCTCTCTCTCTTCCCCTCCCTCTCTCTCTCTCTCTCTCTCCTCTCTCTCTCTCTCTCTCTCTCTCTCTCTCTCTCTCTCTCTCTCTCTCTCTCTCTCTCTCTCTCTCTCTCTCTCTCTCTCTCTCTCTCTCTCTCTCTCTCCCTCTCTCTCTCTCTCTCTTCTCTCCCTCTCTCTCCCTCTCTCTCTCTCTTTCCCTCTCCCTCTCTCTCTCTCCCTCTCTCTCTCTCTCTCTCTCTCTCTCTCTCTCTCCTGTTTATGTCTTTGGTCCGATAAATTGGATCAAGATTTGCAAAGTTTGGTAATTAGTGTTTTAGTGAATATCAATTTTATCCCCAACTTCCATTCTTCCTTCCTTCCTTCAAAGTAGGCTCCTTTCTCTTCCTCCTCCTCCTCCTCCTCCTCCTCCTCCTCTTCCTCTTCCTCCTCCTCTTCCTTCTTCTGCCCCTCTTCCTCCTCCTACTCGTTCTCCCGCTTTTCTTCTTCTTCTTCTTTCCCTCCTCTTCCTCCCCCTCCTCCTCCTCTTTTCCTGCTCCTTCCCCTTCTGCTCCTCCTCCTCCACATTTTCTTCCTCCTCCTCCTCCCTCTTCTCCTCCTGCTCCTCTTCCTCCTCCTCTTCCTTCTTCTCTTCATCTTCCTCCTCTTCTTCCTATTTCTCCTCCTGCTTCTCAACCTCCTCCTCATCCTCTACCTCATCTTCCACCTCCTCCTTTTCCTTCCCTGCTTCTTCTTGGTCCTCTTCCTCCTTTTTCTCATAGAATAATAGTGATGATAATAATAATGATAATATAGTGATAATAATAATAATAATGATAATAATAACAATAGTAATAATAATAATAGTAATAATCAATAATAATAATCAATAATAATAATGATGATAATGATGATAATGATGATAATGATGATTAATGATGATAATGATGATAATGATAATGATGATAATGATTGATAATAATGATAATAATAATAACGATATTAATAATAATAATGATAATAATGATAATTATATTAATAATAATAATGATAATAATAATGATAATAATAATAATGATAATAGTAATAATGACAATAATAATTCAAATAATAATAATGATGATGAAAATATTATTAATAATAATAACAACAACAAAAGCAACAATAATAACTCTAACAAAAATATAACAAAAACAACAACAACAGCAACAATAATAGAAATAATAGCAACAATAATAATAATAATAATGATAATTAATAATAATAATATCAATAATAATAAAAATAATAATAATTATAATAATAATGATAATAATGATAAAAGTAAATCTTTTCGTGTAAACCAGTACAAAATAGCGCAATAATAGCGAAGCAGTTAAGCAAATAAAAGAAGAGAAAAAAGAGAATAGAAAAAAATTGAAACAAAAAGAGGAGACGAAGAGGAGAGAAAAAAAGAGAAGAGAAAAAAGAGAAAAAAAAAAACGAAGAAAATCAGAAACAAAATAAAACGAAGGAGAGAATTGAGAGAAAAAGTGAAGGGGAAGACAAGAGAAAAATGTAAGAGTAGAAAAGAGAAAAGAAGAGAGAGAAAAAGATCAGAGATAAAAAGAAACGAAGAAGTGAAATGAGAAAAAAAAGAGAAGAGGAAGACAAGAGAAAAAATGGAAGAAAAAGAGTAGAAAAGAGAAAAGAAGAGAGAAAAAAGAGAGGAAAAGGAAGAAAATCAGAGATAAAATAAAACGAATGAGAGAATCAAGAAAAAGAGAGAAGAGGAAGAAGAGAGAAAAAATGGGAGAAAAAGAGTAGAAAAGAGAAGAGAAGAGAGAAAAAAGAGGAAAATGAAGAAAATCAGAGGCAAAAAGAAACGAAGAAGTGACATGAGAAAAAGAGGAAAGAGGAAGACAAGAGAAAAATTGAAGAAAAAGAGTAGAAAAGAGAAAAGAGAGAAAAAGAGAGAAAAAGGAAGAAAATTGGAGATATAAAGAAACAAAGAATGGCATGAGAAAAAGAGAGAAGAGGAAGACAAGAGAAAAAATGGAAGAAAAATAGTAGAAAAGAGAAGAGAGAAAAAGAGAGGAAAAGGAAGAAAATCAGAGATAAAACGAAATAAAGAAGGGGAGACATGAGAGAGAGAAATGGAAGAAGAAAAAGAGGAAGAGGAAATATAAGAATCAGACATAACGATAACGCAGCAATTGAAAGAAAACGGAATAAAAGAAAAAATATTAAGAAAAATATAAACAACAACACAATTGGCTTCCAGACAATAAAGAGTCATTAGATCACATAAAAGAGAGAAGGGAGAAGAGGAAAATAAGAGCGAGAAAGAGAGAAATTTGATAGAAGGATGGAAAGAGAGAAAAAAAAGAGAGCGAGAGAGAAAAAGAGAGAATACGGCAATCTTGAGCGGATCCATCCTGAAGAAAACGGAACGAGGCCCACTTGAAATCAAAGAAAACGGGATTCGAGAACGAGAGAGGAAGAAAAGGAGAAATATATAGAGAGTAATTGGGCAATTGAGGTCTCCTGCCTCGATGGAGAGAAATTAATTGGAAGAAAACGGTCATTGATGACCGAAAGAATAAAGAGAAAACAGAAGAGGAGAAAAGAAAATGAAAATGGCGAAGAGGAGGAGGAGGAACAAGAGAAGGGGGGAAGAGAGAGAAGAGAAGGAGGAAGAGGGAGAGAAAGGAGAGGGCGAGGAGGAAATGGAGGAGAATGAGAAAGAGGAAAAAGAGAAAATGGAGAAGAAGAGGAGGAAGAAGGGGAAGAGGAGGAGGAGGAGGAAGAACAAGAGAAAGAGGAGAAAGAAAGAGGAGAAGGCGAGGAGGAAGTGGAGGAGAATGAGAAAGAGGAGGAAGGGAAGACAAATGGGGAAGAAGAGGAAGAAGATAGAGAAGAGGAGGAGGAGAAAGAAAGAGGAGAGGGTGAGGAGGAAGAAGGAGAGAGAGGAGAGTGTGAGGAAGAAATGGAGGAGAATGAGAAAGAGGAAGAAGGGGAGAAAAAGAAAACATGGAGAAGAAGAGGAGGAAGAGGAAGAAGGAGAAGAGGAGAGGGTGAGGAGAAAGAGGAGAGTGTGAGGAGGAAATGGAGAAAAATGAGAAAGAAGAAGAAGAAGAGAAGAAAAGAAAGAGAAAATGAAGAAGAAGAGAAGGAGCAAAAAGATGAAGAGAAGGAGGGAAAGAAAGAGATGGTGAGAATGAAAAGGAAAGGGTGAGGAGGATATGGAGGAGAATGAAAAAGAGGAGGAAGAGTAGAAGAGAAAGAGGAAACGGAGAAGAAGAGGAGGAGGAAGGAGGAGAAGAGGAGGAGGAAGGAGAAGAGGAGGAAGAGAAAGAGGAGAGGGTAAGGAGGATATGAAGGAGAACGAGAAAGAAGAGAAAGAGGAAATGGAGAAGAAGAGGAGGAGGAGGAGGGAGGAGAAGAAGAGGAGGAGGAGGGAGGAGAAGAAGAGGAGGAGGAGGGAGGAGAAGAAGAGGAGAAAGAAAGAGGAGAGGATGAGGAGGAAGAGGGAGAGAGAGGACACGGTGAGGAGGAAATGGAGGAGAATGAGAAAGAGGAGGAAGGGGAGAAAAAGAGAAAATGGAGAAGGATAGGAGGAGGAGGAAGAAGGAGAAGAGGAGGCGAAGAAAGGAAGAGAAGAGGGTGAGGAGGAAGAGGGAGAAAGAGGAGAGTGTGAGGAGGATATGAAGGAAAAGGAGAAAGAGGAGGAAGAAAAGAAGATAAAGAGGAAATGGAGAAGAAGAGGAAGAGGAAGGAGGAGAAGAAAGGAAAAAGAAAGAGGAGAGGGTGAGGGGGAAGAAGAGGAATATGAAAAATGGAGAAAGAGACGTTAAAAGATAGAGAAGGAAAAAAAGAGAAAGGCAGAACAGAAAACGTGATAGACTTGCAAAGAAAACGGAATGTGGAAGAAACAAAAGGAACTTAAAGAGAAAATGGGTCAAACATCTTTATTCATACTGTCACTGATACGTGTTGGGGCAAAAGAGAGAGAGAGAAGGAGAGAGAGGAAAGCATATGTCTTCACTTTGTAGTAAGGTCCCGAGTTCGTATCCCAACGAGAGCTCCCTTTCCTTCAGGCTATCCTAGCACGAAGGACAAAGGTGCCTATTTTTAGGAGA
>NC_134784.1:25898668-25916168 GCF_046742065.1 Oratosquilla oratoria
CGATTAATCTGACGAATTAAAAAAAATCTCTAATAAATTCTGCGAATTAATTGGGATTAATGTCGACTTTGTGGATTAAAAAACAATAAACATATATATATATATATATTTAATTTCCTTACTCTGTACACTGGTGGCATCATCGGAACCGTTCTTGTCTTGCATTCGCTTAATTGTGGGTTCGAGTCCCACCCTAGTGGGTTCGAATCCCGCACTCCTTTCCGCTCCGACCGCTAGTAGCGTCATCTGAAGAGTGCATCTGTCACATTCACTTAGTTATGGGTTCGAATCCCGCACTCCTCTCCGCCCCGACCGCTAGTAGGGTCATCTGAAGAGTACTTTCGCATTCGTTTAGTTGTGGGTTCGAATCCCGCACTCCTTTCCGATTCCCAGTAGTGACTGTAGTTACATGTCCCCCAATACCAGTCCCCAAAGCGCATATAGTAAACAAGGCAAAGGTGACGGCTTCGGCCGCAGCCACTCAGCGCCTCCTGGTGTAGACTCCTTGCTTTCCTTCCTTCTTCCTTGCTCCATTTTTTTTCTTATAGTTTAATTCCAGTTTTTTTTGGAAAATATTTGTTAATACCAAAAAGACATTCTGGATTCTTTGCCAAACATCCAGATATCAGACTTTAAGGCTCTGAGACAGTTTCTGTCATTTTCTTCTTCCTGAGGCAGTTCCTGTCATTTTCTTCTTCCTGAGACAGTTTCTGTCGTTTTCTTCTTCCTGAGACAGTTTCTGTCGTTTTCTTCTTCCTGAGACAGTTTCTGTCATTTCCTTCTTCCTGAGACAGTTTCTGTCATTTCTTTCTTCCTGAGACAGTTTCTGTCGTTTTCTTCTTTCTGAGACAGTTTCTGTCGTATTCTTCTTCCTGAGACAGTTTCTGTCATTTTCTTCTTTCTGAAACAGTTTCTGTCATTTCCGTCTTCCTGAGACAGTTTCTGTCATTTTCTTCTTTCTGAGACAGTTTCTGTCATTTTCTTCTTTCTGAGAGTTTCTCTCGTTTTCCTCTTCTTGAGACAGTTTCTGTCATTTTCTTCTTCCTGAAACAGTTTCTGTCATTTTCTTCTCCCTGAAACAGTTTCTGTCATTTTCCTCTTCCTGAGACAGTTTCTGTCATTTTCTTCTTCCGAAGACAGTTTCTATCATTTTCTTCCTGAGACAGTTTCTGTCATTTTCTTCCTTCTGAGACAGTTTCTGAGACTCGGCACCGGCGAGAACCGGCACTTTATTTTGGTGAATCGACATCGGCATCGGCGAGAATCGGCTTTTTTTTTGGGGGGGGGGGAGGGGATCTATATTGCCGATGAAGATGGTGATTCTCAAAAAAAAAAAAAAAAAAAAGCCGATTTTGGGCGATGCCGATTCACAAAAAAAAGTGCCGATTCTTGCCGATTAATCGGCACACCCCTATGTTTGAGTCTGACTTGAGAGACTGTTTATGTGGAACTCCCATCTTTCAGGAAAAAAAAATGGTAACAAGTAAATGTGTACATGTATTTACGTGTAAATACATTTTGAAGTTTTACGTGTATTTACGTGTAAATATATTTTAAAGTTGTTTATTTGTTTATGATTGTATTCTGTTGTGTCTAAAATATTGAACAAAAAACTCTGTCACATAACCCACAAATGAACAAAACTTTCGTTTTTTATGATGAATTTCGTCATCATGCCGGACATCTGGGACACACACACACACACACACACACACACACACACACACACACACACACACACACACACACACACACACACACACACACACACACACACACACTAAAAAAAACCCCGGAAAAACACTAAAACACTCTTGGATTCAGTATGATTTTCCTTTCTTCCTACATTGATGCTAAATATAGTAAAGAAGAAAAAAAAATAGTGACTTATTGCCAGAAAAGTTTCTTGATACAAAAATCTCTCCAAAATGAAGACCATATACGATTTTTTATATACAAAGCGTTTATTTACATTAAGGCAGCGTTTCATAACATGGTGTGCTGAAATCAATCATAGGGGTTGCTGGGAAGCGATGCACACAAAAATCACATTAACATATGTATCATTGATAACCCAGTTGTGCATATTTGACTTTTTCCATCCTATTTAATTTTTCTAGAGTGTTCTCATTTCTTCTACAAACAATATTGTCAATTCGTTTCAGTTCTAAGGAACCAAGAAAATAAATCATCAAGCAGTACACTTCACTTTCTTTTATCCTTCTGATAACAAGATAAGGGTGCTGGACTGCTTAGACATGACAACAGAGGATGCTATGGTCGGAAAAGGTTGTGAAACGCTGCCTTAAGAGAATTTAAGCAAAGACAAACCGCATTAAAAGTATATAAGAACGTAAGAACATAAGAATGAAGGAGACTGCACGAGACCCTAAGGCAGCTCCATATCTTTCATCACCTGTCATCCCCGTCCATAAAATTGTCTAACCATTCCTTAAAACAACTGATAGTTTCAGCGCTCACTAATTGGTTACTAAGTCTATTCCATTCGTTGACCACCCTATTAGTAAACCAAATCTTGCCTATTTCTTTCTTAAATTTAAATTTGTCCAGTTTAAATCCATTACTGCGAGTCCTGCCCTGTTTTTTTTAATATGATGACTTTGTTTGCATCACCCTTGTTAAAGCCTTTGATCCACTTGAACACCTCTATAAGATCACCCCGGACTATGCGTCTTTCCATAAGCAAAAACTAGGCTTCATAACTCTTCTCTTTCGAGACCTGAAACCCATTCCTTTCCGTCACCTTAGGCTTCTTCCACACATCCAAGCCCACTAAACCTAATAACTGTTGTCTTCAGGCAAATCCTCTAGACAAAGTGGGAAGCCGGATTTGGTCCCACCCGCGGATGAAACCGCGGGTAGCTTAACCGCGGGTGCTCATCCGCGTCCGTGTGAAGGACAAAATTCAAATGCATGTCTCCACACAGCCTGGCGCAGATCCACGAGCAGATCATCCACATCAAGTGGAAAGAGATATTGGGCATAATAATAGGCCCCGAGTGTGGATGGTGTGAGGAAGATTGCGGATACGATATATCCGCAAATAACCCGCAAATACCCGCGGGTGAGGTGTGAACAGCACCGCGGGCCTTAGTAAACCTGTTTCAGTGTTAACATTATTTTCTCATTTTAACATCGTCAGCTCATGTTGAAAAGATATTCATTAACATCACGTTTCCATAAGCCAACTGCATTTATTTCTATATTTATTATTTATTTATTTTTTATTTATTTATATATTTATTTTCTATTTGTTTATTTACATATTTATTTTTATTTACTTCCTTGTTTGTCTATTTATCAATTTATTCGTTCATTTATCTATTATCGTCAAACTCGTCTCTGTAGTTATATATTCTATAGATTGTTGTCCTGGTAAGCTAGTTGTCGTCAGGTGATTTTATTCAGATAAGGGGATGAGATCTTTTTGAAAACCTCGAGTTTACTGTCTACCCCTTCACAAGCTCGAACAGAGATAACCATGTCGGTCAAAAATAAAAAATAAATAAATAAATAAATAAATAAATAATATAAAAAATAATATAAAATAAAATAAAATAAATAAAATAAAACGAATAAGATAATAGTAATAATAATAATGATAATAATAATAATGATAATGATAATAATAATGATAATAATAATAATAATAATAATAATAATAATAATAATAATGATAATATATAAATAAAATAAAATAAGATAAAATAAAGCAAAACAAATAAAATAAAATGAGATAAAAAATAGATAAATGAATAAACAAAAAGAGGAATAAAATACACAGTTCCATATGTTCAGATAATGAATACAATTATTTGCTCAACGTGTCGTAACACATTAGGGGATGAAAATGATAAACGTTGGTGACAATATGTACACACATACACACACACACACACACACACACACACACACACACACACACACACACACACACACAGACGTACATACACATGTGCACACACACACAAACACACCCACGTACACCCTCTCCACACACACACGTACACACACACGTACACACACACACACACAAACGTGTACACACACATACACACACACGTAAACACACACACGTACACACACACACACACACACACACACACACACACACACACATACACACACGCACACACGATAATGGACACATCATTTCCGGAGTTGAGTGTGCTAACCGTATCAAGCTTTCATCCTGTTTGTTCATTTTGTCCCCAAATGACCCACAATGCACCGGCGCCGCGCGCATCCACAGGAAGAGGCAATTGAACACAATTGAACGATCTTCAGTAAACAGCTCGATATGTCTGTATATGTGAACATGTTTGTATGTATGTGTATTGGTGTGGATATACATGTATGTGTATATATGTATATGGATGTATTTGGTGTATATTAAGAATCATGAGGATATGTGTATTTATGTATGTATGTATATATATATATGTATATATATATTATATATATATATATATATGTATATATAATAATAATGATAATAATAATAATAATAATAATAATAATAATAATAATAATAATAATAATAATAATTCCGACAGTTGTCCCCGGACTCGAACCCAGGACTTGCATGGTAGAAAGTCTATGCTTCTACCGACTACGCTACTGAGACTATAAAAATCTTCAACCCTGGGTGTTAATCTAACTCCCGCAGGATTTGAGTCGAATTATTTGATTGACATCGTCGTCATTGGCGATTCTATTCAGGTATTACAACGACGAAAGTCTATCAAGGATACGTACCAGCTTAACCACTAGCTACAAGTGGGCTTGGTTCTTCGTAAAATTGAGATTAGGACGGCAGTTAGCAGTCGAATCAAATCCTGCGGGAGTTAGATTAACCCCGAGGTTGAAGAATTTTATAGTCTCAGTAGCGTAGTCGGTAGAAGCATAGACTTGCCACCATGCAAGTCCTGGGTTCGAGTCCGGGGACAACTGTCGGAATTATTTGATTGACATCGTCGTCATTGGCGATTCTATTCAGATATATATATATATATATATATATATATATATATATATATATATATACATATTTATATATATATATACATATATGTATATATATATGTATATACACATACACTATATATATATATATATATATTCATTGTATATATCTCCCTAGCGTAAGGAGATCTAAGCCCACTGAAAGAAGGCACAATACTGATGACGTCACACAACAGCCGACCAATGAGGAAGTAGAATAGCTTGGGAGTCCCAGTCCAGCCCACTAGCCAATCAGAAGCCCCAAAATGTAATATCAGACCACCACCAACAATATATAAACACAATAATTCAATCAGATATTCACAGTCTAGCCACTGATGAAGCACTAAGTAGTGTGAAAACGCGTTCTGGCCAGTTTTTCACTTTGGTAAAGCCATGCCCAAAGTAACTGACAAAATAATGTCATATGGTGACATTATAAGACAACTTCCCGTGGAAGGGAAAAAGATTCTCAGAGAAAGAGAAAAGGCAGATAAAAAACTCTGCAATAATAATCTTGCCATTATGTTTAACCATATATATATATATATATATATATATATATATATATATTGTTATTAGGAGGAAAATGGTAGAGATGCGGAGCATACAGTATATAGGAACTCAGTGATCATACAGTGAACAGGTAAACAGTGAACATAAATATAGTGAACAGACTTATACTGAACTTACACACAGTGAACATACAGTGAACACACACACGGTGACCAGACATTAGTGAACGGATACGCATTAAACAGATGTGCGGAAATGGTATTTGATAAACTTAATGATACAGTACAGTAACCATGTATACATATAGGGTAGGTTTACTGTAACCTGTTTTAACGTTTTTCCAAATATATTTATTAATTGGTCATTGAAAATTTCGTCTTAGATTTAAGTTATAATTCCTCAACTAGCTAGGATGGAGTAGTTTTGATTTAGAAAAAATCACTAAGAGGCCTGGGCTTACTCCTTTGCAAGACCGTGATTTACAGAGAAATGATTGGCAGGCTTGGAAAAAGTGCAACGGCGAGCCACAAAACTGACTCCAAAATATCAAAAATAAATCATACGAAAATCGACTAAAATATATGAATCTTTTTACCCTAAAAAAGTGTAGACTCATAGGTGACTTGATACAGGTCTTTAAGATTCTAAAGGGACTTGACAACATCAAAAGTGACAAAATGTTCACACTGAATGAAAATCCGACAAGAAATAATGGTCTCAAACTGTCAGGAAATAGATTTAATTTGGAAGTGGGTAGAAAAAAATTCGTCAACCATGTAGATAATGAATGGAATAAACTTTTTGCAGAGGCCGTGAAATGTAGTTCAGTTCGAAGCTTTAAGATTCGTTTAGATAAACACCTAAGCAAGATGCTGTAATGACTGCCATTTATTTTATATTGTTTGTTTATTTGTTATTATTTGTCTGTTTGTTTATCATTATTTGCTTGATTTTCATTTATTACTAGTTATCTGTCAATTTATTATTATTTACTGTTTGCCTGTTTGATTATTATTGAACTATACCTATGCATTTATTTATTCTATTTATCAGTATTTATATTACAATTTTTATTTATTTATTTATCTATCATTATATATATATATATATATATATATATATATATATATATATATATATATATATATATATATATATATATATATTCATCCGACGTAGTTATGGACCAAAAGGTCTCCTGTCGTCATGCTCCGCCTTTGTAATCCTTTAGCAAATTTTAATAAGGTATCAGTCCCGGGTAAGGCGAGTAAATCTGACATTAAGGAAGCTGTTATTCAAACCTTAATTGCAAGAGATATTCCGGAAGAGGGTGCAACAGCATTATGCGATGCTGAGCAAGAAGGATTGACAGTAAGTAATGAGGATAGTATTAGGAGGATGGAGATGGAGTTGGAAATGGAGAAAGAGAAGATAGCATTTGAAAGGTGTAAGGTTGAGATGGAGACGAAGATGAAGATAGAGATAGAGATAGAGAAGGAGAGAATAGCACTTGAAAGGCTTACGATTGAGAAGGGTTTTCTTGGGTTGTTGAAACCCAAGTTTGATATTACCAAGGTGGTACGCCTTGTCCCCACTTTTGTGGAGAATGAACTCGGAGGAGTTCTTCGAGCAATTCGGACGCTTGGCTATCGCCCTTTTCTGACCACGAAAGAGTTGTTGCGTGCTTCTACATGCGGCCTTGGTGGATAGGGCCCGTTCCTCATATTTGTCTTTATCCTCAGAATCTCAAAGGGACCGTGCTAAAGACGTACCTGTTGTACACTCCAGAATTTTATAGACAGAAGCTTAGGCTAGGAGCTGTTTTAGAGGGTAGAGGAGTTTTTCGAACAATTCGGTGGCTTGGCTATCGCCTTTTTCTGACCACGATAGAGTTGTTGTGTGCTTCTACAGGGGGCCTTGGTGGATAAGGCTCGTTCCTCATATTTGTCTTTATCCTCAGAATCTCAGCGACATTCTGTACACGTCTGGGACAACAACTTGATGAAACTCGCACCATCTCTCATTCACAGGGACATCAAGAGGTCTATATTTTCTCATTGATACATCATTAAGCAAGTGATAACATGTACCTTCATTAGAGACATCTTTTTACAAAGGATTACAAAGGCGGAGCATGCCGACAGGAGACCTTTTGATCCATATCTAGGTCGGATGCAAAAAAACAAAACAAAAAAAAAACAAAAAAAAAAATCATAATAATAAATTAAAACTATAATAATGTAAAAATAACAAATAAAATACATAAATAAATGCATAGGTATAGTTGAATAACAAACAAAAAGGTAAATAGTAAATGATTATAAATTGACATATAACTAATAATAAATGAAAATCAGACAGACAAATTATAACAAAACAAAAACAAATAATATAACATAAATTATAATCATTACAGCATCTTACTTAGGTATTTATCTAAATGATTCTTAAAGCTTCGAACTGAACTACATTGCACTACCTGTGCAGGAAGTTTATTCCATTCATTAACTACACGGTTGGCAAAGTTGTTTCTACCTACTTCCAAATTGAATCTATTTCCGGACAGTTTGAGACCATTGTTTCTTGTCTGATTCTCATTCAATGTGAAAATTTTGTCACTTTTGATGTTGTCAATTTCCTTTAAAATCTTAAAGACCTGTATCAAGTCACCTCTGAGTCTACGCTTTTTTAGGGAAAACAGATTCATGTGCTTAAGTCGATTTTCGTATGATTTATTTTTGATATTTGGAATCAGTTTTGTGGCTCGCCGTTGTACTTTTTCCAGTCTGTCAATGTCTTTAATGAGATTCGGTGACCATACGGAAACAGCATATTCCAAATGTGGACGAACTAACGATTTATATAGCTTGTTAATGAGTGATGGACTTTTGAAATCAAAAGATCGCGCAATCAGTCCCAGAATCTTATTTGCTTTCTCAGAGGCTGAAATACACTGCTTGGATGATTTGAGGTCGTTACTGATAATTACGCCGAGATCTTTTTCACTATCCACTTTTGTTAACGAATTTCCAAATAACTTGTAATCGTACTTACTGTTATTTTTACCTATGTGCATTACCTTGCATTTACTTGTGTTAAATTTCATTAGCCACTTTTCAGACCATTGCTGTAATTGATCTAAATCTTCTTGAATATCTAATTGGTTTGAGTGATCATTTGCCACTCCGCACAGTTTTGTATCATCAGCAAATTTGGAAACAGTAGATTTTAGTCCATTGTCTATATCATTTATATATACTATGAATAGAAGTGGCCCAAGAACGGAACCCTGAGGAACTCCACTTGCAACATTTTTCCATCCAGAAGTTTTTCCATTTAAAACAACTCTCTGTTTTCGACCTTTCAACCAATTACTAGTCCAACCTAATAGGCTACCACTTATTCCATGCAAAGCTAATTTAGTAAGTAGTCTTTCGTGTGGGACGGTATCAAAAGCTTTTGCAAAGTCTAGATATATTAAATCTATATTGTTTCTTTTGTCATAATTCGAGATAACTGTGTTGTAGAATTCGAGTAAGTTAGTCACGCAAGAACGTTTCCGTCTGAAACCATGCTGGCTATCATTTATCAAACGGTTACTTTCTAAATTATATTCGATATCATCTCTGATGATAGTTTCCATTATTTTTCCTACGATCGAAGTCAAACTTATAGGCCTATAGTTATTTGGTTTCTTTATAAGGTATGGCTCTTGCAGATAAAGAAATGAACGCCTTGTCAGCTTTCTGGGCAGATTTCAGATTACTGTGAGTCATCGAAAGGATATTTAAAATCACACGTTCACTTCACGTTCATTTACAGCATTCTGCAATTCATTCATCTCCTCACGGCAGAACCCCAGGACTAGACGAATCTACATCACAATCAGCCAGCCCACCCGGCTTAACAGCAGGACCTGTGCTAGGTTCAACATTAAACAAACTGGATGGTCCTACAGGAGTTGAAGGGTACGAGAGGGAGGGATGGGGTGGGTTAAGGAAGGAACGCGGAATGATGTGAGGTATAAATTGTTGATTTCCTGACCATGTTTGTACACTCTGAAGAAGCTCTGTTAAAAGCGAAACGTCAGTAATTAAAAACTTCAACGATTCTCGGTGTTTATCTCACCACCCTGCCACTCATTAAACAAACTACCAATTTCCATACCAGCAGCTTTTTCACATGATCTCGTCCTCGCCTGGCCGAGAGTGACCACACGTGATGGAAAAATATCACCATACTCGCTTACCAAACCCTCAGCAGGATCCCAATCTAGTGGAGGCCTAGACACAACTGGGTCAGGTCCAATTAGCTCTCTCGCTGTATCATTTCCTAAAAAAAAAAAAAAAAAAAAAAAAAAAAAAAAAAAAAAAAAAAAAAAAAAAAAAAAAAAAAAAAAAAAAAAAAAAAAAAAAAAAAAAAAAAAAAAAAATCACCTCAACAGCCAAGGTCTCCCTCCAAGACAGGTCAAGAAAGACAACAGATCAGTCTTGAGGAATATCTTACACAGAGGAACAGCCACAGTCCCCCCCCCCCAATGTCCCTCACTAACACATGCTCTACTTCTTCTTCCCATTCCCTCTCCCCTTTCCCTTTCTCCCCCTCTCCCCCTTCCCCTTCCTCTCTCCCTTTCCCATACCCCCTCCCCCCTATCACCCTTCCTCCCTCTCCCCTTCTTTCCTCCCCCTCCTCCCCCTTCTCGTTCCCACCTCCTACCCTTTCCCTCCGATTTATCTTTTTATTTTATTTTTTATTTTTACTTCCTCGTTTTCGTCCATTTTTCGTCCTCCTCTCTTTCTCTCTTCATCCCCTCCCACCCCACCTCCTCTCTTCTCATCTTTTCTCTCAGCGAAGTCCTCTTTTTATGCCTTCATATAGTCTGTAACTTCGCTCTCTTCCTCCTCCTCCTCCTCCTCCTCCTCCTCCTCCTCCTCCTTCTTCTCCATCTCCTCCTCCTACTCATCCTCCAAATCCTCCTCCTACATCTCCTCATCCTACTCTTCCTCCTCCTCCTCCTCCTCCTCTTCCTTCTCTTACGCTTCCTCCTCTTCCTCCTCCTCCTCCTCCTCCTCTTCCTTCTCTTACGCTTCCTCCTCTTCCTCCTCCTCCTCCTCCTCTTCTTCCTTCTCCTACGCTTCCTCCTCTTCTTCCTCCTCCTCCTCCTCCTCCTCTTTCTTATTCTACGCTTCCTCCTCTTCCTCCTCCTCTTTTCTTCCTCTTTCTCTTCCCTACCCCTCCTCATCCTCCTCCTCTTCCTCCTCCTTTTCCTCTCCCCTACCCTTTCTCCTCCTCCTCCTCTTCCCTACCCATCCTCCTCTTCTTTACTTCCTTCTTCCCCACTCTCTCTGTTCCTCCTCCTCCTCCGCAGCTCGTCTTGTTTGCTGATTGGTTGACGCCGTATTGGGATCCGACCAATCACGGAGCAGCAACATTCTCGATTCTCTGTCCATAATATATTCCTCCTACTCTTCCTCTCCCTCTTCCTCCTTCTCCTCCACTTCCTTCTCTTCCACCTCCTTCTATTCCTCCTCTTCCTATTCCTCTTCCTTTCTCCTCCTCCTGTTCCTCCTCTTCCTATTCTTCCTCCTCCCCTTCCTCCTCCTCCTCCTCCCATTTCTCCTCCTCTTCCTATTCCTATTCTTCCTCCTCCTCCTCCTTCTCCAACTCTTCCTTCTCCTCCTCTCCCTCCTCTCATTCCTCCTCCTCGTCTTCCTCCTCTCTCTCCTCTTTTTTGCCCTCCTCTTCCTCCTCTTCCTCCTCCTCCTTCTCCACTTCCTCTTCTTCCTCCTCCTCCTCCTCCTCTTCCTCCCCCTCCTCCTCCTCCTCCTCCTCCTCCCTCCGTTCCTACCTCTGCTTCTTTCCAGTATTTCTATCTCTCCCTCTCTCCCTCTACCTCTCTCCTTGCTCTCTCCCTTCTCTTTCCCCTTCTATCCCCCTCTCTCCCTCTGTTGGTCTCTCCCTATCTCTTTCCTCCTCTCTCCTCTTCTTGCTCTCTTCTCCTCTCTCCCTTTCTCTTCCCCTCTCGCATCCTCTCCCGTTCTCTCGCTCTCTCTCCCCCTCTCTCCCTCTTTCTCCCCTCTATCCCCTTCTCTCTCTCTCTTCCCCGCTCTCCCCTTCTCTACCCCTCTCATCTCCTCTCTTGTCATCTCTCCCTCTCTCTCTTCCCCTCTCTCCCTTTCTCTCCCCCTCTCACTGCCTCTCTCCCCTTCTCTCCCTCTCTCTTCCCCTCTCTCCCCTTCTCTCTCTCTTTCTCCCCTCTCTCAATCTTTCTTCCCAAATCTTAATCTCACCCTTTTTTGATCATGAACTTAAAAAAAAAAAAAAAAAAAAAAAAAAAAAAAAATATATATATATATATATATATATATATGTATATATATTTTCGTTGCACCTTGGCCCTTGGTACGCTGGCATCTCAGCTGAATAAAAAAAATCTCTTGGATTTCACCATGATAGAATGACACGATTTGGCATCAGCGTCATCATTTTACGGTTGGGTTAATCTCGGTTAATCCTCTTCATAATTTCCTTAATTCCCCTTTGGCTGTGGAAAGGTTTTACTTTAACCAACAGAATCGTTTGGATATAAAATATATAAAGTTTAGAACTTTCCTGTTATTGCCCCACCACTATTCTTATTATTATTTTTCTGTTGTCTTTGATTTTGTTTATCATAGGTTTATCCTAACCTAACCTAACCTAACCTAACCTAACCCAAGACAAACAAAATCAAATACAACAGAAAAATAAAAAAATAATGATTTTGTTTACCTCAGGTCTATCCTAACCTATACCTATCCTAACCTAACCTATCCTAACCTAACCTATCCTAACCTAACCTAACCTAACCTAACCTAACCTAAAGTTTGCCAACATTGCGTAGTGGTAGAGCTTTTGGGGGTCCCGAACTTCCCAGTCTTTATTCAAAGAAAACGGGATATGGGGAGTAGTAAGCAAGCCGAGGGTTCATAGAAAACGGAAGACCGGGGTTAACTGGGAGGTGTATGGCGCAGCGATGATGAAGACTCTAGGGGAAGTCTTGATGGAGAGGGAAAGACCGAACAAGAGACCTTGAAGAAGAGTGGAGAAGAGTCTTAAAAAGAGAGAGAGAGAGAGAGAGAGAGAGCGAAAGAAAGAGAAAGGACCTTCAGAGGATCTTTTGGAGGAAGTAAGGTCGGTGAGAGACCTTACTACTTACAAGAGAGAGAGAGGGGACCTTCAGAGGATCTTACTGGAGGAAGTAAGGTCGGTGAGAGACCTTACTACTTACAAGAGAGAGAGAGAGAACCTTCAGAAGATTTTACTGGAGGAAGTAAGGTCGGTGAGAGACCTTACTACTTACAAGAGAGAGAGAGAAAGAGAGGACCTTCAGAGGATCTTACTGGAGGAAGTAAGGTCGGTGAGAGACCTTACTACTTACAAGAGAGAGAGAAAGAGAGGACCTTCAGAGGATCTTACTGGAGGAAGTAAGGTCGGTGAGAGACCTTACTACTTACAAGAGAGAGAGAGGACCTTCAGAGGATCTTACTGGAGGAAGTAAGGTCGGTGAGAGACCTTACTACTTACAAGAGAGAGAGAGGACCTTCAGAGGATCTTACTGGAGGAAGTAAGGTCGGTGAGAGACCTTACTACTTACAAAAGAGAAAGAGAGAGAGAGGACCTTCAGAGGATCTTACTGGAGGAAGTAAGGTCGGTGAGAGACCTTACTACTTACAAGAGAAAGAGAGAGGACCTTCAGAGGATCTTACTGGGGGAAGTAAGGTCGGTGAGAGGCCTTACTACTTACAAGAGAGAGAGAGAGAGGACCTTCAGAAGATCTTACTGTGAGAAACCTTACTAGCAAAAGAGAGACAGACAGACCTTAAGAAGGTCTTGTTGAAGGAAGTAAGGCCGGCGAGAGACCTTACTAAGAAATGAAGACCCGAGTCTCTTACGGAACGAAAGAGCCAGCAAAGGTTCTGCTAAGGACAGGAAGTGTGCAAGAGGCCTTACAGAAGTAAGGCCCGAAAGAGTAAGGGGACCTTACCTGATGGAAGGCCCAGCGAAGGTCCTTCTAAGTAGAGGAAGTGTCCAAGAGGCTTTGCAGAAGTAAGGCCCGAATTTGTGAGATTAAGAAAGGGAAGGACATCGAGTAAGGCCCAGAAATACAGAGGGATTAAGTTACCCAAGATAGCCTTAAACCCCTTCGTGTAAGTGAGGTTAACTTAACTAAAGGTTAACTTAAACCTTTTCGCAAAAGTGAGATTAACTCAAACGGGGTTATCTCGTATACTTTCACGCGTGTAAGGTTCACCAAACTGGGTTATCTTAAACCCATTTCGTGTGAGGTTAACTTAACTAAACGAGATTAACTTCCCAGTCAAAGGACATTACCGAGACGAACCAGATTAGTGGCAAAGGAGTACCAACACGCATGGAAGGGGTTTAACCAAACTGGGTTATAATTTAACCCGATTGACGGCGGGAATGGTTACGAGGGGAATAGAATATCCTGAAGAGATCACTATAGCATAAGTAGTCCTCTCTTTTTTTTTTTTTTTTCTTTTTTTTTTTTCGTGACAAACGAGCCCAAGGGGAGGAAAGAGTAGTAATGTTTTCTGAATGTATAAAATGTCGAGTAATAAAACGAATATAAACACATTTCTTGCAATTCTTTATCGTTTTAATAATAAGTCCAGTTTATTTATATGTTCGTTCATTTATTTATTTGTTATAAGTGTTGTGTGTGTGTGTGTGTGTGTATGTGTGCGTGCGTGTGTGTTCATACGTGTGTGTGTGTGTGTGTGTGCATATGTTTACACATGCATATGTGTTATGTTGCATGTGTATGTATGAGTGCTTGTGTTTGTGTGCGTGAGTGTGTATTTATGTGTGTTTGTCTGTGTGAGTGTGTGTGTATGTGTGCGTGTATGTGTGAGTGTGTATTTTTGCGTGTATGTGTGAGTGTGTATTTGTGTGTGTGCGTTAGTGAGTGCGGGTGAGTATTATGCGTCAGTGAATGCTTGTGTATGTATTTATGTGTGTGTGTATGTATGTGTGTGTGTGTGTGTGTGAGAGAGAGAGAGAGAAAAGTGAGAAAGAGAAAGAGAGAAAAAGATAGAGAGAGAGAGATTATATAAAAGGACAAAAATTAAATACAGACGACAAAATCCTCGCAAAAAAAAAAAAAAAAAAAAAAAGTACTTGAGAGCAAGAAGGACACAAGTTGATTGAGGCTTCAGATAGAGGGCCTGTAAAGAATAGAGATTGATGATGGGGATAGAAGGATTACGCGTGGGAAGGAATTGAACTGATTGTGTTGGAGATGTTGGAGATGATACGAAAAGTTATATCCCCCCATTCCCCCTTTTCCCCTCCCCCTCCCCCTGTCCTTTCCCCCGTTCCCCCTTTCTCCTCCCCATTCCCCCTTTTCCCCTCCCCATTCCCCCTTTTCCCCTCCCCATTCCCCCTTTCCCCTCCCTGTCCCCCCTTTCCCCTCCCCCATCCCCCCATCCCCCATCCCATCCACAACCCCCCACTCACAACTCCCCACCCAGAACCCTCCTCCCCCCATTCCCCCTCCCCCACCATAAGCCCCTAATCCCCCATTACCCAGTCCCCATCCACCATAACCCCCCCATCGAAACCTATATTCACATACATTGTCTCATTTACCTCCCTTTCCCTCCTTCCCCCCTTCCCCCCCTTCCCCGCCCGTAGGATCAACCTCGGACTCCGCCGAAGGATGAGGAGGAGGACGAAGAGGAGGAAGAAGAGGAGGTGTAGGAGGATGAGGAGGAGGAAGAAGAGGAGATGTAGGACGACGAGGAGAAGGAAGAAGAATAGGTGAAGGAGGACGAGGAGGAGGAGGAAAAGGAGGTGTAGGAGGACGAGGAGGAGGAAGAAGAGGTATATGAGGACAAGGAAGAGGACGTGGACGAATAGGAGGAGGAGGAGAAAGAGGAGGTGAAGGAGGGCGAGGAGGAGGAAGAAGAGGTGGAGGGGGAGGACGTCGAGGCGGAGGAGTAGGAGGAGGAAGATGAGGACGAGGAGAAGGACGAGGAGGAGGAAGAAGATGAGGATGAAGAGGAACACAAAGGGAGAACAAATTACAGTAGGCCTACTAGCCCTAACGAGGATGTTTGTGTTTACTAAACTAAACTACAGTTAAGAAAACAGGGCAACTAGGCGATAGAAGATGAACTAACACTACTGCTACCACTATCCTATCCAATTGCAATTAAATGCCGGGTTGTCATATCTCTTATTGCAAAGGATAATATTCTATTTGCGGATTAGATTCCAAGTATTTATCTAAGCGATTTTTAAATGTTGTTATTATGTTACTTTCAAAGGTAGTGGAAGGTAACGAATTCCATACGTTAACAACCCTGTTAAAGAAGAAGTGCTTAATTTCGTTCGAAGAGAATCTTTTGCCAATTACTTTAAAATCGTGACGTCTTCTTGTATTTGATTGGTCTAATAAGAAATAATCTTTGACATTGATGTTGTCAAAGCCTTTGGACATTTTAAAAACCTCAATCAAATCTCCTCGGATTCTTCTTTTTGAAAGTGAGAATAAGTTTAGAGTTTTAAGTCTTTCTTCATACGGCAGATTTCTCAGCCTTGGTATCATTTTGGTCATTCCCCGTTGCACTCTTTCTAGTTTATTAATATCTTTCTGGTAGTATGGGGACCAAAATTGTACACAGTATTCGAGATGGGGACGGACCAAGGAATTATAGAGGTTTAGCAATATTTTTTCCCATTTATTTTCGAAAACTCTTCCGATGAAGCCAACAAATTTATTTGCTGTTTTAACAACTTCTGAGCAATGTTGACTTGGCTTCAAGTCATTTGATATTAAAACTCCCAGATCTTTTTCTTTAGTTACTGAATCCAGTATTTCGCCATTCATATGTTATTGGATGTGATCATTGTTACTTCCAATGTGCATGACTTTACATTTGTTAACGTTAAATTTCATTTGCCACTTGCTAGCCCAGCTTGATAATCTGTCTAGATCGGATTGCAGATTTTCTTTCTCTTTAGTGGTTGTTACTTTACCGGTAATTTTTGCGTCATCAGCAAATTTTGATACTTTGTAGAGGAGGCCGTCGTCTAGATAATTTATATATGTTAAGAACAAAACTGGTCCCAAAACTGATCCTTGCGGTATGCCACTTTTAACGTCGAGCCAGCTAGATGAGGCCCCGTAATTACAACTCTCTGTTTTCGCTCAGAGAGCCAATCTTTAATCCATTTGTGGACACTGCCAGAAATACTGTGCATTTTTAATTTGTCGAGCAATCGTTTGTGGAGAACTTTAACGAATGCCTTCTGAAAATCTAGATAAATTATATCAACAAATCTACATTCCTCGTATTTGTTAAAGATGTCATGAAAGAAGTCGAGATTAGTTAAACATGAGCGTTTGCTACGGAAACCATGTTGCGAATCTTTTATAATTTTATTTTCTTCTAAAAATGTCACTACATTGTCGCGGATGATGATCTCTAGCAGTTTATACACAATCGAAGTCAGGCTAATCGGTCTGTAGTTGCCTGGTTATGATTTGTCCCCTTTCTTGAATATTGGTGCTACGTTAGTACATTTCCAATCTAATGGGACTTTACCAAGTGCTAAAGATTTGTTGAAAAGGATGCACAAGGGTTTACTGATTTGATTTTTGACTTCTCGCAGAATTCTAGGTGAAATTTTATCAGGTCCCGGGGCTTTATTTATTTTGAGCTTATCAATCACTTGTACAACATCACTTTCGGTAATTATTGGTTGATTTAAAACGTTTTGGGACATTTTATGTTCTGGTGGCTGATACACTGAGCAATCCTCGTCTGTGAAGATGGATGCAAAAAAAAAAAAAAAAAAAAAAAAAAAAAAAAAAAAAAAAAAAAAAAAAAAAAAAAAAAAAAAAAAAAAAAAAAAAAAAAAAAAAAAAAAAAAAACTATTAAGGATTGA
>NC_134784.1:25921168-25926168 GCF_046742065.1 Oratosquilla oratoria
TACGGAGAACCAAGCCCACTTGTAGCTAGTGGTTAAGCTGGTACGTATCCTTGATCGACTTTCGTCATTGTAATACCTGGGCTTGGTTCCTGTGACAACTGTCGGAATTATTTTATATATGTATATATATACTGTATATATATATGTATATATATATATATATATGTGTGTGTGTGTGTGTGTGTGTGTGTGTGTGTGTGTGTGTGTTTACACATTTCTATCCCTGTTTGTCTATTTGCTTATGTATTCCTGTATCTAGTCTTTTATTACATCATATTCGTATATCTACCGAAAGGAAAGAAACACTGGTAATCTACAGTTCAAAGCAACATGTCTACCATCGCTAACTCCTACTATGAGAGCCTCACTTCCCACATCGTCTCTGCCCACGTTGCATGTGTATGTCTCATTTTTGACGATCTGGAAGCCGCGTTTCCCGTTTTCTCATAACAGGACACAAAGCACCAAAGAAAACGTTAAGTTTATTCGTACAAAGAATGTGACGAAGGTCCTTCAAGCTGGAGAGCCCCGTCTAGGTGTTGGAGACTTTAGGTCCCAGGCTTTCAGACCGGGTCTGTGAGGGTCTCCTTCGTGATTCGTCGACCTCTTGAGGAACTCGCCCCCGGGGTTTTGCCGAAGAACTCTTCGGGAATTGTTCTCGATCTTTTGAAGAACTTCCGCGGCAGTGGTTCCCAAACTTTTCTGGCTTGAGGCACCCTTGCCAGGCCTTTCAGAAGTCCCCGTCTCCCTTATTAGAAAATCTAAATTCTAGTTTGTCAGTATTTTGTTGATTCAACATCAGCGAAACAAAATTTCGTCCCTGGATAATATGAAAATACTCATCTTTACACTGATGCTGCTTTAATGAACAAAAATGGATGACAGAGAGAGCCGGGAATACAGAAATTATTTTTGCCTTGAATTTTGGCGCCGCCCAAGTTGATCTCACGGCATTCTGTGGTGCCGCGGCACACCGATTGGGAACCACTGTTCCACGGGCTTCACCAGTGGTGACAATTCAAAGTTAGTTTGAATGAAAACGACTTGGGTTACAATATTTCCTTTTTTCAAATCTCCAAATATCGAATAATCCTTCCCTCAAATATAACAAATCTGAATGATGAAATACGGGATTATAAACCTAGTCGAATGTTAGACATACTGTTCAAACGTACTGAGAGAAGTCTAGATTTATGTTAGCGAAGTTATGTTCTAGTTATTCGCAAATGGAGTAAGATCCATGCGTCACATTAAGGAGATAACAAGGATAGTCCGGAGGAGAAATGCTGATGTCCAGGAGGATCTTGGTGTGGAACCAATATTTACATTGGTGTGATTATATGAAATTCAGTTTATTACATTGTTTAAAGAAACAGTTGGGTTGTGATGGTTTGCATTGTCTATGTGCTGAGGGATATCCTTGCACCTTGGAAGCATTGTACATTGTGAACAGAGGTCAATTGAGATGGTATGGACACGTGATGGGGATGGAGATAGAAAGGAACCAACTAAGGCAGCGTTCCTCAACCAGGGTTCCCCGGAACCTTAAGGTTCCGCAAAAGGTCCCTAAGGGTTCCGTGGGAACAAGTGAGATAAGTTAATGCACTTTTTATTTTTTATTTTTATTTAATTTCATATACATGATATAATGAAACACGCACGACATATTCTTAGTTATTGTAATAATGTAATATAGATATCATCCTATCTAACCTATTATTACGATGAAAATAAAATGAGAAAGATATGTTATATGTTTTTTTTTCTTTTCTTTTTTCTTTTTTTTGCGCAGTGTATCCTTGAGACATGCAATTTATTTTAAAGGTTATGCAAAGGTAAAAAGGTTGAGAAACGTTGTTCTAAGGAATTACCCTCTGGACACCGAGAGGAACAAGGCCAAGAAGGAGATCCAGGAATAGATGGAAGGATGGAATCAATAGAAACGAGAGGAGAGACAATAGAGACGATAGAAGAAGAAGAAGAAGAAGAAGAAGAAGAAGAAGAAGAAGAAGAAGAAGAAGAAGAAGAAGAAGAAGAAGAAAGATCGGAGGTAGGATGTGGGAGGAGAAATAGCCTTCAACTACAACAACGCCCTGCATTGGTCATGTTCCAGCTAAAAACAGACCTTTTCATTCATCTTTTCCTCGACCCCTTGAATGAAACAAATCGTCTGAGGGAGAAGAGTCGGGGCCCAACGAGGTCGTCGCTGTATTGAAGAGGTCTACAGGAGAGAGGCAAGCGGAGGAGGGCTTCTGGTGTCTAGATAGGTTCTTACTGAAGACGAAGAAGAAAAGAGGAAAACTCGTGAGTGATGTAAAGGATTACATGTTTGTGTAAGTGCGTGGGGGGGAATGTGGATTTGTACACATGAGTGTGTGCGTGGGGGGGGGACATGTGTATTTGTACACATCAACAACAACATTATCAACAACATTATCAACAACGTCATCAACAACATTATCAACAACGTTATCGACAATATTATCAACAACATTATCAACAACATTATCAACAACAACGTTATCAACAACGTTATCAATAACATTATCAACAACATTATCAACAACATTATCAACAACATTATCAACAACAACATTATCAACAACATAATCAACATTATCAATAACATTATCAATAACATTATCATCAACATTATCAACAACATTATCAACAACATAATCAACAACATTATCAATAACATTATCAATAACATTATCAACAACATTATCAATAACCTTATCAACAACATTATCAACAACATAATCAACAACATTATCAATAACATTATCAACAACATTATCAACAACATTATCAACAACATAATCAACAACATTATCAACAACATTATGAACAACATAAACATCATCAACATCATCACCAACATCATCACCAACAATAACAACAACAGAAACGACATCAACAACATCACCAACAATAATAACAACAGAAACAACAACAACAACAGTAACCAACCACAACAACATTATGAAATGGGAGATTGTCTTTCGCTGCAGATGACATTATTGTAATCCATTTGAAGATATGAGGAGGAGGGACAATGAGAACTTGACTGTGAATTCTACCGATTCTCTCAGAGACCCAAGAGATTGGGGGAGGGGGGGGCAGAGATAGATTTGGAATTGATCAAGCAGGTAATAGATTAAGATTAGATCGGTGGAGATTGACGGTGGGAGAAGGTAGAGAAAGAAGAGGAATAGTGAGTGTGTTGTGTGTGTGTGTGTGTGTTTGTGTGTGTGTGTGTGTGTGTGTGTGTGTGTGTGTGTGTGATTCATCTTGGTCTTTTGGGTCACGTGTTGGACTCGGGATCGACAGCTATTTCCCTCCCGGAAGAAAACTCAGAGCTCGTATGACCGATCTATGGGTAATGCTGTGACCTTACACGCACACATACACCCAACTCCCCGCCTACAAGAGTTGGAGCGCAGCGATACTGAAATTATTTCAGCCCTGGGCAGGATTCGAACCCGGACCACCATAGCGACAGTAGGGGACTCTACCAACCGCGCCACCGAGTAGTGTTATGTGTGTGTGTGTGTGTGTGTGTGTGTGTGTGTGTGTGTGTGTGTGTGTGTGTGTGTGTGTGTGTGTGTGTGTGTTGCAGTCTAGGTAAATATGACTACAACAACGAACTCTACTTGTCACTGAGGGGGGTTGAATAAAAGCGTGATGTATAAAAATACCTAATTATTAAGTGATAATTAATTAATACAAGAATACTACATCACAACTAACAACCTAGCTAAAGCCTATTTCTTAACTTAAGGTATACAATACTTAGGATAATGGTGAGACATGACCACTTGGGTCAGGGGTAGAAAGAGAAGTGACGCGAACCCAAGCCACGCCGAGTTGAACAGAGGTCAGCGTGAAGAGAGTTGCCAGACGTCACCATACGGCGACGTAGTACAGAATCATAATACATTCTGTAGTCACAAGCACACATAGCAAGGCACGCAGCAACAATAAGAATACTCTTGAAAGGTATTCAGCAATCATAATTGGAACTAGCTACTTTCCTAACTAACTAGAATAATGCATAACCAGTAACAATACACACAACCGCGCATGCGCGGTCGCGATCCGAGGTTAGCGTACCCACGCCAACAGCCGCGCGGGAAAGACCCCAGGTCAAGGCTTTGTGTGGACACCGCGCGGGTAAATCCTGGGTCGAGGCATTGTTTGAAGCAAGCTCGCAACAGTGACTACACATCCCAGATTCACATCAACCAGACACCGAAGCCCCGCCCACTTCTGCCTTAAAAGGACATTATCAATTAATTCCACATATGGCAACCCTCTGTCTATAGATTGATATTCCATGATAATATACAAAGATAAACTAGTTAATCTGATTAGAAATTACCTCGAACCAACCAGAAAACCTAATTTAACCTAACAAAAATTTTGCGTTTGGTGTGTTTGAATCAGGGTTACCAGATTCTGAACACAATATTATCGTACAACTATTTAACAAACACCGAAAATTATCGTACAAATCGTACGAAATACAGAAAAGTATCGTACAAACTGTACAATAATGAGGAACACTATCGTACATCGTAAAGAGGGTTAAGTAATCGTATATGTACGATAATTATCGTACGTATGGCAACCCTGATTTGAATGGATTTAGACAAAGTGCTTGACATAATAGAGGCTGGCATTATGCTCGTAAATAGACTAAAAGGGCTCATATGACGTCACAACGCCCGTTCTAGAATTAATGTTCGATATAAACACAATTTCTAAAAGCAAAGTTGACTAAGTAATATCGTAATAGAAATTTAGACGCGTGTGGGATTCGGCGAAGAGGAAATAACCTTAACAAGAATATTTTGTTGTTCTCGTATGGCGACATCCGGCATCTCCCACTCGGCGGCGTTGCCAAATGTCACCAGAAAGGATGATTAACCCAAAACACACACACACACACACACACACACACACACACACACACACACACACACACACACACACAC
>NC_134784.1:25928668-25938668 GCF_046742065.1 Oratosquilla oratoria
TAAATTCATGTATTGTTTTTGCACACACTACTCTCTCATCTAACTTGTTCCAACTGTCTATTACTCTGTGAGGAAAGCTATTTTTTTCAGATCTCTTCTATAGCTGTCTTTCTTGATTTTCTTTCCGTGTCCTCTTGTATTTCTATCATCCCATTTTATTAGGTCCTCTCTATCAATAATTTCTATGTCTTTCATGATTCTGTAAATAGCTATCAAATCTCCTCTCTTCTTTGCTCTAGTGTCTGTAGCTCAAGTTTTGCTAGTCTCTCTTCATATGATAGTTTTGAGAGTGTTGGTGCCAATTTTGTAATTGCTCTTTATATTCTTTCAATTTTTTTTCTTATACATTTTTTGTACTTGGTGACCACATCGTTTCTGCATATTCCAATCTTGGTCTTATCAGAGTGATTAGTATTTTCTTCACCATTTCTACATCCAGGTATGTAAATGCCACTTTGATTGTTCTTATTAGATTATAAGTTTCACCAAAAACCTTATTTATTTGTTTCTCAGGTGACATATTATTCATAACAATGACTCACAGGTCCTTCTCATTTTCAACTTTTTTTTATTCCTTCTTCTCCTAATTCATATGATCCTGTTATTCTGTTTTTGCTTTTTCCAAATTCCATTACACTACACTTTTTAGTATTGAACTCTATCTTCCACTTCCTACTCCATTCCCAGACTTTATTTAGATCACTCTGCAGTGATTCACAATCTTCTTCCGTGTTTACTTTGTTTAATAGTTTTGCATCATCTGCAAAGAAGCTCATATAACTTTCAATTTCTTCATCCATATAATTAATATATATAGCAAACATTATTGGGGCCAAAACTGTTCCTTGTGGAACACCACTTATTACTTCATCCCAATTTGAGTGTTTGTCTCTTATCACTACTCTCATTTTTCTTTCTTGCAAAAAGTCTTCCATCCATTTAAGCAGTTTGCCCTGTATTCCTCCTTCGGTTTCTAATTTCTTAAGCAACTTCTTATGTGGTACTTTGTCAAAAGCTTTTTTTAGGTCTAGAAATGCACAATCAGCCCATCCATCTCTTTCTTGTATTATATCTATTAGCCTTGAATAGAAACATATTAAATTGGTGACGCATGATCGTCCTTGTCTGAATCCAAATTGCCTTGGATTTAGCACGTTGTTTTTTTCTAAATATTTTATCCATCTACTTTTGACAATTCTTTCACAAATATTTGCTATTGTACTTGTTAGAGAGACTGGTCTATAGTTGGTAGGGTCTTCTTTATTTCCCCCTTTATATATAGGTACTATATTTGCTTTTTTCCAATCTTCTGGAACTTTTCCTTCTTTCAAGGAACTGTTTATTATGCTATGTATTTTGTCTGCCAGTTCATTCCTGCATTCTTTCAAAATCCAGTTTGCTATTTCATCTGGTCCATGCGATTTTCTGACATCAAGATTACTCAAGTGTTTCATTATTTCATTCTTTGTTACTTCTATTTCTTTCATAGGGGGGACTTTCTCTTTCCATTCGATCTCTTCAGGTTGTATGTTCTCCCTTGTAAACACTGATTTAAAATGCTTGTTCATAATTTCCGCCATTTCTATTTCCTCAGTGTATTCAACTCCTTGTCTTAATTTCTCCAAATCTTGTTTGTTTTTCAGTTTGTTGTTTACAAATCTGTAAAATAATTTTGGTTGATCTTTACATTTTTCTATGACATCTTTTTCATATTTTCTCTTTTCCTCTCTGCATGCTTGTACATATTCATTTCTATAACAAGTATATATTTTCAATTTTTCAGGTCTTTTGTTTTTCTTCCATTTGGTCCAAACTTTATCTCTTTTGTCTTTTAACTCCCTACAACTTTTGTTGTACCAGCACTTTACATATTCTTTTTCTTGTTTTTGTCTTGGGACATACTTTTCCACTTTTTTTTTTTTTTATAAATTTTTGTCAAAATATTCCATTTCTCTTCCACTGTTGTTTCTTCTTTGTATATTCCTTCCCAGTTTTCTTTTTGAAAGAATTCTCTTATATTATCAAAGTTTTTTTTCATAAAGCCTTCTTTTCTATATTGTTCATTTCTTTTCGTGTATTTTCCTCATTTAGTTCCAGTTCAATCAATATGTGGTCACTTTTACTTATTAGTGTTTTATATTCAATCTTTTCCACTATTCTAGGTTCAGATGTGATTATTAGGTCTAGTCTCGATGGTTCTTCTTCATTTCTATACCTAGTGTTCTCCTGTATCCACTGTGTCATTGTATGGTCAATAATCATCTCGAGTAGAACATTTCCCCATGAGCCGTCTCCACCCTTTACTGTCATCTCTTCCCAGCAGACTTCTTTGCAATTAAAGTCGCCTATCATAACTATTCTTCCTCCATCTTCCATTATCTTATTTAATGTTATCCTTGTGTCTTCTAACATACTTTTATGTTCACTCTCTTCCCACGAGGCTGTTTTTGGAGGCACATAATTTATCACAAACTTTCTGCTCTTCTTATCTCTGTCTTCCACTTCGATCATAATCATCTCTACTGTATTCTTTCCATATGTAACACACCTCACGTTTATATCCTTCTTAGTCAGGAACATAACTCCACCCCCTTGTTTTGTCTCTCTGTTTCTAATCCAATAATTATATGCGTCATGTCCTACATTGTTGGGTGGTAGTGGACCTTTTAATTTAGTTTCTACGATTCCCATTATGTTCGGTTCTTTTTCCTTCAGATAATCATTCAGCTCATTTAATCCTGTTATTAATCCATCTATATTTGTGTAAGACACTCTTAGTTTTCTGCCACTTCCATTGTATTCTCTGTTTCCCTTTTGTTTTTCTCTAGTATGTCGTATTTCCTTACTTTCATATTCACTACTCTCCAATAGAATTTCTCTTTTTCTGACTCTGTTCTGTTCTCGTTTTTTCCTTAGCTTCATGTCTTTTCATTTTTCCTCCTCTCTTTCCTCTTTATTAATTTCTCTTTTTATCCATACCTTTTTATATTGTTCACTTGTTGCTAGTTTCCCTGTTTTTGATAAGATATTCTCTGCCGTCGTTTGTGACCTGAATTTAATCTTAATTGGTCTGGTCTTATCTGTACTATACTTTCCGAATCTATACATCTCTTCAATTTGTTTCATGATTTCAGGCTCATCTTCCTGAACTAATTCTAGTAAACTGCTTTCTTTTTCTTTTTCCTCATTGATTCTTGTGGTTCTATTTAGGTTATATTTCTCTTCCATTCCTAATATAATTATACATTTCTTTTTATCTGCTAAGTCTCTTACTATATTCTCCTTCTGTCTCATCACTTTAATAACTGAGTCTTCAGTTTGTTCTTTCATTTGCTGTTTTATTATGTCAGTAAATGCAACTTTACTATTTTCTTGGATTTTTTCCAACCCTGTGCTTCTTTTGCTATGGCCTCTTTATTGTCTTTATTATTCCTCTTTAATTCCTCATTCTCCTCTTTTACTTCTTTTAACTGTCTTTTTAATTCTTCTATTTCTTTAGTTAAGTTTTTTTTTTCACCTTCTCTAGTTCTTCCAATTTTTCAACTCTCTTGGCAATCTTTGCTATGTTACCGAACCTATTCTCCCAATGTTCGCTCATATTTTCAATTTTTTCCTCTAGTCTTTCTAATCGGGGGAGGTTGGTATCCACCCCCTCATTAAACCCCTGGAAATTATTATCCTCACCTTCCATTGTGCTGCTCTTATATATATTTCTAATCTTTACATTTTTGTTAATCCCTTCACCAAAATCATCGGTCCTTCTCTTGTTTACAAGACGCCTGGCCTCCTGGACCAAGTCCTCTCCTTCCTCATTTCCTTCCATTTCCCTCAGTAATCCCTCCTCTTCTCCTTTTTCCTCACTTTCCCACTACACCACGAGCTTTCCCCTTCCCTGTAAATACAATAATGTACTTTGCGTTGAGATCCACGAAAATTTCACTTTTTCTTCAGAACTCCAATCTTCGCCGTCCATCCGACGAAAGTGTGTGTGTGTGTGTGTGAGTGTGCGTGTGCGTGTGCACATGTGTCTACACATATACACGAGCCTGTATGTATTTCCACATCACGTGTATTCACATAAATCTTTGTTTAACATATTTGTGTTTATGTTCTCTTATTTACTAATCTATAAACCCTCGTGATTGATCTAATCCTTATTCCTAAAAACGCTGGTCAGTACAATACTCGCCATGTCAACACATTTGATGAAAATGTTGCAGAAATTGGTTTATTATCATTTTTTCAAACGTTTCGTTCAGGTGAACGAAATCCACCCGTATCAGAGACGAAATGAAAAGAAAAAGAATCGAAACTGATATAAAATCAGCCGTGAAATAAATCATTACAATAGTAATAAAGCTTTGCGTTGTTATAGACAGGTAAAAAAATATATAAAAAATAGAGTAAATAAGATTTAAACATACATACATATATGTATACATACATACATCATACATACATACATACATACATACATACATACATAGATGCATACGTACATGCATACATGCATGCATACATACATACATGCATACATACATACATACATACATACATACATAGATGCATACATACCTGCATACATACATACATACATACTGTACATACATAGATGCATACATACATGCATACATACATACACATATACATACATACATACATACATACATGCATATATGCATACATACATACATATATACATACATTTACCAACGGCGTTTCCCTCTTACAAGGGAGGTAGCCAAAAACGAAGACATAAAATCCACTCCCACCCATTCCATCCCCATACACTCCACTCCCTTCCACCCTCCTCCCTCCGTCTTATCTTGGCTCCTCCTGGATGACGGGTCATCCCTGCATCTCACCCACTGCCCTGGGTCATAAACAATGTATCAAGATACAGCACATTCACAGCAAAGCCGCTTCATTTAGTCGGCGACCCCCCCCTCTCCGTCACCTCATGCAGAAAAAGAGAAGACGGGGAGAAATACCTTCGGGCTGCGTCAAAATATCATTCACACATACTCCCTCACCCCCTATCCCCCACCCACTCCCTTCCATGCATCACAGCATCATCCATATACAACCATTCTCCACTCACCCCTATCTTCTGTCTTCTCCTTTCCTTCCTCAACAGACATTCCCCTCTTTCCCAATACCCCTTTTACCCCATCCATCTACCTCATCCTTGGTTGCCCCATCATGTTCACTCCTTCCACCTCTGCCTTCCACACCTCTTTTACTAATCTTTCTTCACTCGTTTTTTCCATGTGTCCAAACCATCCCAATACTCTTTCATCAACCCTATCTCCCAACTCCTTTTCCATCCCCGCTCTCCTCCTCACCTCCTCGTTTCTCACACTATCCAGCCTAGTAACCCCTATCATACTTCTCATGCATTTCATCTCAAACACATTTAAACTCCTCTCTTATGTTCCATGTTTCTGCCCCATACAATGCTATCGGCACAATCACTCCTGTCACAACGGCGGTCAGGTTTGAATCCTGCCCAGGGCTGAAATAATTTCAGTATCGCTGCGCTTCAGGTCGCTACCCCAACTTTCGTGGGCGGGGAGTTGGGTGTGTGTGTGCGTGTAAGGTCACAGCATTACCCATAGATCGGTCATACGAGCTCAGAGCTCTTTTCCGGGAGGGAAATAGCTGTCGATCCCGAGTCCAACACGTGATCCAAAGACCATGGTAAATACAATCTTCTCTTAGCATCTTAAACAAATGAAATAAAACAGAATAAATCAAAATAAAATAAGACTCCAAACGAAAATTAGGCAAAAGAGAATAGATAAGAAACAAAGTGAAATGAAATATAATCAAAATGAAATAGACTAAATTAAAAAATAATATTCGAAAGAAAAATTAGATAAAAAGTACAAACAGGATAAAATAAATTAAATTAAATTAAAATAAGATAAAATTCGAGAGAAAATTTGAGTAAAAAAAAAGAGATAGAAAATAGGATAAAATAAAATAGAATGAATTAAAATAAGATATTATTCGAAAAAATTGCTTAAAGTGATATGATCACTGCAATAAAGGTGTTATTGATAATAACGGTAATATCGAGCAATTGAATGTCTTATTTATGGTGAGATCTCATTCTATTCCCACCGTCAAAATAATAAAATCATATCCCGTTAACCAGAAAAAATATTCTTATATATATATAATATATATACATATATATATATATATATATTACATATATATATATAATATATATATATATATATACATCAATATATATATATATATATATATATATATATATATATATATTCTATGTACGTGAGGCCTCTTCGCCTCAATAAGATTTTTTTTGCAAAAAATTAAATAGAAATAAATAAGGAAATAAAAGACTGATGAGTTACACACACATACATAAAACATACACACACACACACACACACACACACACACACACACACACACACACACACACACACACACACACACACACACACACACACACACAAATTTTGTTGACTCTAGGAAGAATATACACAAAGAATATACAATTATAGATAGGGCCTACCACCTAAACATACAATAAATCATAGCGCAACAAACATAACCAGCCAATAGACTCAGACCAAAAAACCCTAATACAAAAAAAAAAAAAAAAAAAAAAAAAGAAGGAGCTAGTTAGGACAGCCACACACATATACACAGACCCATTCGCGCGTGCGTGCGTGCGTTCGTGTGCGTAGGCAAGAGAGAGAGAGAGAGAGACCCGTGCGTTCAATGCTTGATTGAACACCATACCGCCTTCAATTGGATCAGAGCCTTGTATAGAGTCTCATACATATTGCAAAGGGATTCACGTTATTATTATTCCCGTTCTCACTGTCTTTCCAGCCAAAGGGTGTTCCTGATTGAGCGGAAGGCTCTAGGCCTTCCAGGGCCTTCCATGGCCTTCTTGAAGGCAGAAACTAGCGCTTGAGAGGGAGACTACAGGCCTTCCATGGGTTTTCATGGCCTTCCAAGGCCTTCCGGGACCTTACGGGGCCTTCTTGATGGCAGAAACTATCGCTTAGGCGGGAAATTCCAGGGCTTCTATGGCCTTCCATGGCTTTTTATTGCTTCCCATGGCCTTCCAGGCTTTTAGTGGACTTCCATGGCCTTCTATGGTCTTTTAGACGTCAGACGACGTTTGAGCGGGATATTTCAGGCCTTCAGTGGCTTTCCATGGCCTTCCATGGCCTTTCATGTTCTTTCATCGCCTTCCATGGCCTTCCATGTTCTTTCATGGCCTTCCATGGCCTTCCGTGGGCTTCTTGAAGGCAGACACTTCTTAAGCGGGTGACTCCAGGCTTTCCATGGCCTTCCATGGGCTTCCAGAGCTTTCTTGAAAGTATACACTAATTAAGCGGGAGACTTCCACCCATTCCACTCCCCCTCCATCACCCTTTCCCTTCTATCATCTTAGCTTCTCATGGATGACGGGTCATCCCTGTATCACGCCCACTGCCCTTGGTCAGGAACAATGTAGCAAGACACAGCATATATATACATACATACATACATATATATATATATATATATATATATATATATATATATATATATATATATATATATATATATACCCGTAAGATCCAAAGGGCTGAATAAAGTTCTCTGACGCAAACCAGCCCAAATCTTTGAAGTAGATAAACCTGTAGAGAAGAGAGAAAGAGAGAGAGAGAGAGAGAGAGAGAATCGCAAGGTTCATGTCTTTTGTTGCTTGCCTCGTCTTCACCGTGTGAAGGACAGGCACTTGTCAAATGCAATTACATATACAAAGTCGACGATCCGTGTAAAGAAAACGGGGCCTGTAAAGAAAACGGAGACAGAAGTTCTTCAAGAAACTATTTTTTATTTACTTAATTTTATTTTCATTTATTTCTTCTTATTATTATCATTATACACACACACACACACACACACACACACACACACACACACACACACACACACACACACACACATATATATATATATATATTTTTTTTTCCAACCACAAATCACTTTTAATTCCATGCCATCGCAGTCGAGACTGAAGAATCGCTCGATGGAGACATCCGTTGGAAATTGAAACGTGGACGAGCCGAGGATTCGAACCCAGCTAACCCGTAACAAAGTTACAGTGACTTAAACCAATGCGCTATCAAGAGAGATATAAGTTGAGTACGACTTTCTTATATTTGTATGCTCGAATTACATACACCTACACGAAATGTCGCGTTCAACCCACCTCCGCTATGATAGTGCATTTAGCTAGTATGTGCACGTGGGAAAGTTTTATACATGTACACTGAATGGTTCCCAGTGATCAATTAATATCTTTTTTCATTGAAAAAATATATTAATTGATCACTGGAAACCATTCAGTGTACATGTATATATATATATATACATATATATATATATATATATACTCTATATATATATATATATATCCATATATATATATATATATATATATATATATATATTACTAGTCTCTTTCCTAAAATAATGTTGGGTGAACCTGGTCCGTAAGGGTTACACTAGAAGAACTTAAAAGTAATTAGCATGATCTATTTATTCATTTAATCTGTTTATTAATTCATTTTTGCGCCTAGTGCCGAATATAGTGCCTTCATTTGATTAAATCGAATTTCCATCGCCTCTCACCTAAGAGCTCGACAGTCTCTATTTGGAAGCTCCTGATGACGTCAGACTGCTGACGTCAAACTGCCAACAGAGCGTCGGGATTGATGCGGCAGCCACTGACGCTGACAGCTACTGAAAGCGAAGGTCGAGAGTTCATTTGCATCATGAAGACTCGTCCTGAGTCTCTCGTGAGTCTCTCGTGAGTCTTTCGTGAGTCTCCCGTGAGTCTATCGTGAGTTTCGTGAGTCTCTCGAGTCTCCCGTGAATCTTTCGTAAATCTCGTGAGTCTCATGAGTCTCTCGAGTCTCCCGTGAATCTCACGTGAATCTCGTGAGTCTCATGAGTCTCTTCTGAGACTATTGTGAGTCTCGTGAATCTCCCGTGAGTCTCGTGAATCTCTCGTGAGTCTTTCGCGAGTATCTCGTGAGTATCCCGTGAGTATTTCGTGAGTCTCTCGTGGGTCTCCCGTGAGTATTTCGTGAGTCTCCCGTGAGTCTCTTGTGAGTCTCTCATGAGTCTCTCGTGAGTCTCCCGTGAGTCTTTTGTGAGTCTCCCGTAAGCTCTCCAACATTGTGAACCTCCCCTTCCCTCCACTTCCCTCATCTCCCCTCATTTTCCCTTCTCCCTTTCACCCACTCACCTGTGGTACATAGAGGTTTTGAGAGCCCTGCAGCGAGGCTAGAAAAACTAAGAATAATATGTAAAAAGAGTTTGCAATTACATCAGGGCCAAGTTTCCATTGGATTTTTGGGAATGTTATGAGACATGGTGGACCTGGAGAGAGAGAGAGAGAGAGAGAGAGAGAGAGAGAGAGAGAGAGAGAGAGAGAGAGAGATTACTCATAGACACGGATAAGACAGTAGTGTTGTTAGTGGTGGTCATGTTGGTAGTGCCAAGGATGATGATGGTGTTGGTAGTCTTAGTAGTAGCGGTGGTAGTTGTATTGGTGGTGGTGATGGTGGTAGTGGTGGAGGTAGAGGTGGTGGTGGTAGTAGTGGTGGTGGTAGTGGTAGTGGTGATAGTGATGGTAGTGGTGTAGTGGTGATGGTAGTGGTGGTGGTTTTGGTGGTAGTGGTGGTGGTAGTAGTGGTGGTAGTGGTGTCAGAGGTGGTGGTAGTGGTGTCAGTGGTGGTGGCAATGGTGGTAGAAGTGTCATTGACAATGTTTACTTGGAGGGAGATGGCATCCCAGCATCGACGCGCAAACAGGTGGAAGAGTTCTTTTCAAACCCAATCTCTCTCTCTCTCTCTCTCTCTCTCTCTCTCTCTCTCTCTCTCTCTCTCTCTCTCTCTCTCTCTCTCTCTCTCTCTCTCTCTCTCTCTCTCTCTCTCACTCTCTCTCTCTCTCT
>NC_134784.1:25943668-25953668 GCF_046742065.1 Oratosquilla oratoria
AGGAGGAAGAAGAAAAGTAAGAGGAAGAAGAAGAAAAGGAAGAAGAAGAAGAAGAAAAGTAAGAGGAAGAAGAAAAGGAAAAGGAAGAAGAAAAGGAAGAAGAAGAAAAGTAATAGGAAGAAGAAGAAAAGAAAGACAAAGAAGAAAAAGAAAAGGAAGAAGAAAAGGAGGAGAAAGAAGAAGACAAGGAAGAGGAAGAAGAAGAAAAGGAAGTGGAAGAAGAAGAAAAAGAAAACCTGTGAAGAGGAGAAAACGAAGAAGAAAAAGAGAGAAATGGAGGAGGAAAAAGCACAGGAAGAGAAGTGGAAGAGGAAGAAGAGGAATAGGAAGAAGTGAGGAAAGAAGAGGAAGAAGAATGTGGGAGAAGACGAAGAAGAAGGGGAGCAAGAAAAAGATGAAGAAGAAGGCAAAGAGAAAAAAGAGGAAGAAGAAAAAGAGAAGTAGAAGGAGGAAGCACGAGAGGAAGAAAATGAAGAGGAGGAAAGAGAGTAAGAAGAAGATTAAAGGAAAGAAGAAAGAGGAGAGGAAGAGGAAAAAGAAGAATAGGAAAAAGAGAGGAAAGAAGGAAGAGAAGGGGAAGAGGAGGAAGATGAATAGGAAGAAGAAGAAGAAATGGTAGAAGGAAGAGAAGAGGAAGAAGAGCAAGGAGTATAAGGAGAGAGGTAAAAAAGAAGATGACAAAGAAAAAGAAAAAAAGGTGAAGAAGAAAAAGAAGGTAAAAGAGAAGAAAAAGAAGAAGAAAATAAGAGGAAAAGGAAGAAAATAAGAAGAAAACGAAGAATCGAAAGAAGAGAGAGATATAGAGAGAAGAGATAAATAAGACCAAAAAAAAGGAAAGAAAAAGGAGGAGAAAAAGAAGAGGAATAGGAAAAACAAAGGAATATAGAAGAGAAGAAAATAGAAAAGAAAATAAGAAAAAATATGAAAAAAGGCAAATAATCACACTAAACCCAGAAGAGGAAGATTGTGTGTTTCTAATTTTTTTTTTCTCAAAATAACAAGAGAAATCTTTGTCTCTGGGACGTCGCATGTCAACTGGCGATGTTTAAGATCGGCATAAAACAACAAAAGACAAATAAATAATAAATAAATTATACCAATTTATTACAAATTTTGATGTTTTGATTTATGGAGTTCCCAGATGTATCAAGGAAACATAATTTCACTTATTTATTTTAAATTTGGTTGTTTGTTTGGTATTATATATATATATTTAGAATATTAACTGCAAGGATATGTATATCGTGAGTACCAAACAACGTACACCTGATAATTTCCTTCAATTCTTTTTTAGCTCTTTACGTATGGAGCGTGATGAACCCGATCCACAACAAGGACCAGGAACTTTGCGTCGGTTGAGCGCAGCCGACAGGAATGGCCGGCAGCGAGCCTCCACCCCGCCTCCACCGCCGTGACCCACGACAAGGACCAGCTACTTCGCATCGGTTGAACCTCGGTGGTATGTTGTCCTCAAAGGATAGAAGCGCTGGTTAGTGTTGATTCAACCATTTTTCTCCTTATAAATGAGCTCAGCTTTGTCCCAATCTAAACAATGGTTAAATTGTTTAACATGGAAAACCGTTGATCTTTCTTGGCCATACTTGATTGACCATTTGTGTTCAATCATCCTATTATCCAAATCCCTCCCAGTCTGTCCAATATAAATTAGGTCACAGCCTTTACATGGTATCGAATAAATACCTTGACTATGTTCTTTCAACCTTTGGTGGACAATTATCACTTTTTATTAATTGTGTTGGGGTAATGATGTGAGCTCATGAGAAAAATGGTTGAATCAACTATCATTGAATATAAACCCAATATGAACATTTCGAAGGGGCAATGGTCCCCGGACATAATTTCAGGACTTTTCATCACTAGCCTAGTCAAAAGACATTTGCCTCCTGACCTCACATAATGAGTGAGCCGTGGGTAGAGACCTCTCCCAATGTTCCCCTTTTTCTTGTCAAGGGTGCTACTTAAGTAGAACTCACTCTTCTATTCTTTGTATCTACTGAAGAGGATTGCAGTTTGCAATCGAAATATATAGATTCCCTGTCTCCAGTCTTTTTTTCTCCAACTGTGGTTTTCACGTGATTGACAACTGTGGGATTACATTTTTCACCAGTAAAAAGAAATATATATGTATATATACATACATACATACATACATACATTTATATATATATATATATATATATATATATATATATATATATATATACTTCTCTTACTCCTCTTGTTCCTCACTCCCTCCTCCTTCCTTATTCCATCTCTTCCTCTTTCTCGTTCTCCTCTTCCTCCTCTTCTTGTCCTAGAGGAATGGAACTGTTGTTATTGATAACGAAAATAAATAGATGATTACTCTTGTTCCTCCCTATTCCTCCTTCCTTCCTCCTCCTCCTCTTCCTCCTCCTCCTCCTCTTCCTCCTCCTTCTTTCTCAGTCTTTGTCGTATTTACAAACTTTCTTCCCCTCCTTGTTTGCTCTGACTTGTTGTTCTTTGTCTTCGTTCCTTTCCCTCTTCTTCATTTACGTTTTCATTTTCCTTTCGCCCCCATAGAGTCCGGCCCTTCCCTTTGAATATTCGATCAGTTTGTATTTGTATAAGTTTATCTCTCTTATTTGTGTTTTTCCTTTACGTTTTTTTTTTACCTACGTGTTTGTCCGTCTATATGTGTGTTTGTTTGATTTATATCTTCAATATTAATTTCTTTTAGCATTTGTGTTTTTTCGTTTCTTAATTGAACGCATGCATGTGTTTATTTGTTTTTTATTTTATATGTTTTTTTAGCGTTTGTGTTTTTCCTTTTCGTTTTTTTTTCACTAAAGCGCATGTTTGTCCGTCTATATGTGTTTATTTGATGTTTATCTTTGATTTCATTTTTTTAGCATTTGTGTTTTTTCGTTTTGTGATTAAACGCATGTATGTCCATCTGTATGTGTTTATCTTATTTTTATTTGAATTTTTTCAGCATTTGTGTTTTTTCTTTTCGTTTTTTTACTTGAGCGCATGTTTGTCCGTCTATATGTGTGTTTATTTGATTTTTATTTTTATTATATTTTCTTAAATTTTGTGTTTTTCCATTCTTAATTGAACGCATGTTTGTCCGCTTATATGTGTGTTTATTTGATCTTTTATCTTCGAGTTTTTTAGCATTTGTGTTTTTTCTTTTTTCTTTTTTATTTGAACGCGAATTTGTCCATCTATATGTGTGTTTATTTGGCAATTATATTTTTAGCGTTCTATCGTAATAAAATCACTTGGCGACAGGGAATAGAATAAATTGGTCTTCTCCTCCTCCTCTTCCTCTTCTTCCTCTTCCACCTCCTCCTCCTCCTCCTACGCTTTTTTTCTCCTTGTTTTCTTCTTCTTCCTCCCCCGCCTTCTTCTCCACCGCTTTCTGTCCTCTTCTTCCTCTTCCTCCACTTCTTCCTCTTCTTCCTCTTCCACCTTCTCCTCGTAGTCTATCATCCTCGCTCCCTCTTCTAATTCCCTCCTGAATTCCTTCCCTCTTCGACTTACCTCCTTTCCCTTGGTCTTTACAAACTCCCTCCCCTCCCTCCCTCCCTTCCCTGGTCTTACGTCCTCCCTCCCCTTGCCCCTTGCCCCTTGCCCCACGCCCCTCCCCTTGCCCCTTCCCTTACCCCACGCCCCTCCCCTTGCCCCTTCCCTTGCCCCACGCCGCCTCCCTTTGCCCCACGTCCCTCCCCTTGCCCCGCGTCCCTCCCATTGCCCCACTCCCCTCCCCTTGCCCCACACCGCTCCCCTTGCCCCACACCCCTCCCCTTGCCCCACATCCCCCCTTACCCCACGCCTCCTCCCTTGCCCCACGCCTCTCCCCTTACCCCTTGCCCCTTCCCCTCCAACCCTTGACCCCGTGCCCCTCGCCTTGCCCCTGAAAGCGCAAAGGATCCCTGATGATGGACCACAGGCAAGAAGCGCTGGTGACCGGACAACTGACCGTCTTGCGGAGGCTCTATCTCCATCTGACGATGTCTCTCTCTCTCCCTCTTCCTCTCCTTCTCTCTCTCTCTCTCTCTCTCTCTCTCTCTCTCTCTCTCTCTCTCTCTCTCTCTCTCTCTCTCTCTCTCTCTCTCTCTCTCTCTCTCTCTCTCTCTCTCTCTCTCTCTCTCTCTCTCTCTCTCTCTCTCCCTCTCTCTCTCTCTCTCTCTCTCTCTCTCTCTCTCTCTCTCTCTCTCTCTCTCTCTCTCTCTCTCCCTCCCTCTCTCTCTCCCTCTCTCTCTCTCTCTCTCTCTTTCTCTCTCTCTCTCTCTCCCTCTTTCTCTCTCTCTCCCTCTGTCTCCCTCTTTCTCTCTCTCTCTCTCCCTCTGTCTCTCTCCCTCTGTCTTCCTCCCTCCCTCTCTCTCTCTCTCTCTCTCTCTCTCTCTCTCTCTCTCTCTCTCTCTCTCGCTCTCTCTCTCTCTCTGTTTTCATGTCATCCATGTGACCTGATCTTCCTGAACTACACAACTATTTAATTTGATCAAACCTATACACGCATGGGCACTTTACAGTGATCGACACGTAATGAATCACATTAATCCAATTCTGTTAAGGTCGCGCCTGTTGTTTCCCACGCTTCCCGTTTTCTTTTTGTTTACCTCCTCACGTTCCCATGGCAACCAACGATTGTCAGAAATAGACCCCCATCTGTCGTCAGATGTCTTGTCTTGTCTTGTCTTGTTGTGAGTATTTGACTGAGATTTGGTCTTTTCTTCTTGTTCGTAGACAGCGCCTGATTCTTCACAAGGAGAGAATGGAGGAGACTGCAGGAGACCCTAAGGCCTACACTAGACAGTTCTATGTCCCTTACCACCTACCCAGTTCTTCCCTATTTTCTTCTTAAACTTCAAGAACAGAAGCGCTGGTGAAATCGTGACCAATGACTTGTCTGTACACGACTTTGGCGTCTGTGGAACGCACAGCCAGAAGACAAAGCAAATAAGACATAATCCCTTTCTAGGAGTACCGTTCGCAGGAACGTTCCCAACGTTCACACGAACGTTCCCAGCGTTCGCACGGACGTTCCCAGCGTTAACACGAACGTTCCCGGCGTTCGCACGAACGTTCCCGGCGTTCGCACGAACCAAGATCTAAGAATATAAGGTCTAACCACTTCCGACCGAATTTCGAGGGAGTTGTTGTTGTTGTTGTCGTTCCCTAGACTGTCTGTCCGAGCAGTCCCGTCTCCCCAAGGAAGGCCACAGCCGAGACTGGGTTTTCCCACAAATCCTTTATAGAGTGTATGTTGTGTTGTTTGCGTGCATGATTGTGTATAATGCAGTCTTCCATTATGTGTTGTATGGTATGGGGTGAAGTGTTACATCCTGGGCAGCTGTTCACAACACGGTCGTCCAGCCTCCTCTGGTAGCTTAGAAGTGCTGGTGGTGACCGCATCGCAGTCTGGCCAAGTGGACTCTGTCCTTACGTGGGAGAGAGGATTCAGAAGGGTGGATATCAGGGGTCTGGCATGCAGCAGTGTGTTGTCTTTCAGTGTGTTAATGGAGCGGTGAGTGATATGATTATGAATATGTTTCCGGAGGCTGGTATTTGGTGGTTGTGGAGGAAGAGAAGAGAGTATCTTTGTGTAATAAAGGTCTTTGGGTGTAGTTTTAATGTTTCTTGGTGTGTGTGGGTCTGCTATGTAGTGTAACGGGTGTGATGTGTTTGTGGTGGCTGCAGCAAGTGTTTGTGTGCCTCTCATGTCGAGGTGTTCCTTGACTTTGAGGACTTTTGTTTCATGGTGTAAATGGTCTGTAGGTGATGTATTTGTGCAGCCTGTAATTGTTTTTAGGGCTTTGTTTTGTATGATTTGAAGGGTGTTGTGGTGTGTCTCACTGAGATTAGGAGCCCATGCAGGACTCGCATAATTCATCACTGAGCGTATACATTGTTTGTATATTGTTATATTAGTTTCTTTGTTTTGTCCAAATGTTGTTCCAGTGATTGACTTGAGTGCGTTAAGTCTAGGTGTGCATTTGTTTTTTATGTTTGTGAGGTGTTGTTTGAAAGACATGGATGTATCGTATGTTACACCAAGAATTTTCGGTGTGTTTGTGTGTGGTATTAGAGTGTTGTTGATGTAGAGATGAGGTATGTATTTGTGTTCTTTTGTCCAGTTGGTGAGAAGTGTTGCTGTAGATTTGGTTGGAGCTATTTTGAGTCTGTTTGTGATGAACCATGTGTTGAGTGTGTCAAGGTAAGGCTGGATTATTTCTGCAGCTTTGTCTGTGTTACGATGTGTGCATGTGATTGTTATGTCGTCTGCGTAAGAAGAGATTTGTATTTCTGAGGTGTCTGGCGTGGTAAGTCATGCATGTATAGATTAAATAATGTGGGGGATAGAACTGAGCCCTGCGGTACTCCGTTCTTAATGTTTCTGATGTGCGATGATTGGCCATTATATGACACATGAGCATTCCTGCCTGCCAGATAATTGGCCAGCCATCTTTTGGTGTTATTGTGCATGTCTGTGTTATATATTTTATTTGTTAGGTTGTGGCGGGGGATAGCATCAAAAGCTTTACTAATGTCCAATGTTATAAGAAGTGTTCTGTGGTGGGGCCTATCTGAATTGATGCCATCAAAAATTCTTTGTGTGAGGTTTGTCAGAAGAGTGTTTGTGGAGTGTAGTGGCCTAAAACCGTGTTGTGAGTCAGCAAGGGGAATATATGGTGTGACAAGTTTAAGTATTAGGCGTTCAATGACTTTAGAGGGGGTGCAGAGAAGTGTGATTGGGCGGTGCGATGATGGGATTGTTGGGTCTTTGTTCGGTTTTGGGATGGTGATTATTTTACCATGCTTCCAGATGTCGGGTATAGTGTTGTGTGAATAGCTGTAGTTTGCAATGTTTGTGAGTGCGTGTATACCTTGTGGTCCAATGTGTTTTAGGTGGATGTTGCTTATGTTATCAGGGCCACAGGCAGATGAGTGCTTGAGACTATGCATTATGAGTTTTGTCTGACTGTCTATGAAGGGTGTATAGTCTGAGTCTGTGGGAAAGTCTTTCTTACGTCGAATGGTGCGTCGGTCGTCAGGGTGAGATGTAAGATGGCTCGTCTGTGCAAAATGACGTATGAGTGCGTTTGCTTGTTGTCTGTTTGATGGTAGATTATCTGTTGTTGTGATTATTGCTGCGTGAGAGCGTGTAGTGTTAGTGTTGGATAGTGTGATGCTGTTGAGTGTTTTGTACAATTTGCTGGTGTTTGTTTTGTGATCAAGTGTATTGATAAAGTTTTGCCAATTTTGTGTTTTTTGTTCATGTATTTTATTGGCAATCACAGTGTTTAGTGTTTGTATTTGGTCTGCTATGTTTTGAGGGATAGGTGTGGGGGTATCGTGTTTAAGTGTGTCACGTTGTCTGATGAGGCCTTGGATTTCTGGTGTGAAGTTGGGGTTGTGTGATTTTCTGTTGCCTCTAGGGATGTATCTCTTGTCTGCGTTTTGTATGATTGTATTAAAAGCGTGCACAGCATTGTTTATGTTTGTGATTGGTGTACTGTTAAGTCGAGGGAGTTGGCGCAGCGGGCCCGTGAACGTCACCCGCCGTTCGAAAATGACGTTACCTTCGCTTGCACTGCTCCACGCAATTAGTTATATTCTGACAAATATTATATAAAAATATATATAAATATATATAAAATTATAGTTCCTGTCTATATATATGAATATATAATATATATGATATATAATATATATATATATAATATATAAAATATTATAGTTCCTGTCTTCCTTGGCGTTTCACAGTTTTCTTCAGTGTATCACAAAGAGAAAATGGACTCATCCAAATGACGTCAGAAGCTGCGCAGTAGAATTCAAACGGTCTGACCTGTATATTTAGACCTTGGCACGAACGTTCCTAGTGTTAGCACGAACGTTCCCATTCTTGAAAAAAAAAAAAGATTCTTGCCGATATCGATGCCGATTAATCGGTACACCCCTAATATGTATATATATATATATATATATATATATATATATATATATATATATATATATGTATATATATACATGTATGTATATATGTATACAGTATATATAAATATATGTATATAAACATGTATATATGTATGTACATGTATATATATGTATATATATACATATGTATATATATTTATATAAATGTATATATATATATATATATATATATATATATATAAGTATATACACACACATATATATATATATGTATATATATGTATATATAAATATATATATATATATATATATATATATATACGTATATACACATCAACACGTACATGCATACACACGTACACACGCACGTGAACGCTCTCTCTCTCTCTCTCTAGGTTTCTCGTTCTCTCTCTCTCTAGCTTTCTATCTCTTTACATCCACCTAGATTGCTCTCTCTACCTCTGTGTCTATTTAAATATCTCTCTCGTTCTATTTGTCTATCTATCTATCTCTGGTCCGGGTTGAGTCTTCAACTCTCCATCTATCTCGTTATCTATCTCCAACTCCATTGCGACGTTGCCAAGTTTCTTCCACAGTTTTGAAATTCAATTCACGGTTTCTTTTCTTGCCTCGGAATTAATTTGAACACGAAAGAAAACGTGATGAGACTTTTTATCTCTACAGATTAACTAGTCAGATATCGAACTTTCTATTTTTTTTTTTTTTTTTTGGTCAAGGTTGGTATACCTTGTACCTTGGTAACCAAGATTCGGCTTCAAGGTTGACCTTGTAAAGCTACTCAGCGCCTCCTGACGTCGGCTCCTCATCACATTACCCTCTCCCCTTCCGTCTGGTTCACCTCGGTCTTAAATCACGTGGTGGACTCGTGATCGACAGTTATTAACTTCCCGGATGAGAGCTCGTATATAGCCCGATCTATGGGTAATATTGTGACCTTACACACACACGCACACGCACACACACACACACACACACACACACACACACACACACACACACACACACACAGAGTTGGTAGAGTTACCGGCTGCCACTACGGCGGTCCGGGTTCGAATCCCGCCCAGGGCTGAAATAATTTTAGTATCGTTGCGCTGCGGGTCGTTACGCCAACTCTCGTGGGTGGGGAGTTGGGTGTGTGTGTGTGCGTGTATGGTCACAGCATTTACCCAGAGATCGGTCATATATGAGCTCTGAGCTCTCCTCCGGGAGGGAAATAGCTGTCGATCACTAGTCCAACACGTAATCCAAGACCATGGTCAATCACACACACACAAACACACATTATGGAGTCTGTGTACCTCGTTTAATAAACACAGACAATGAAATTACCTCAATAAATTGGCAAGATATGCACGAGTTTGATAAGGAAGATACAATGAATAACTTTGGGTGAGAGTAGTGAGCGAGAGTGAGAGTGAGAAAGCGTGAGGGCAGATAAGATGTGAGACCATTTGGTCCATGATGACAAAGGGTCGGACAAAAAAAAAAAAAAAAAAAAAAAAAAAGAGGACATCGAGGAGTCTGTACATGTCGTCCTCGAGAATTAAGACTTGTAACATGTCGAGGACGATTGACAGTGGCCCTCAAAGAATTGGATGAAAAGGTAACAGTCATGCGATGTATGACATAGGAGTTGTACTTACTCGTGAAGTCGCCCTCAGGATTGGGAGTCCAACGCTGGAACGAGTGAAGGTGGAGTACAGTAGGTGAGGGACCGTCAGGACTTCAAGTGGCACGTGGCACGTCAGTGGCACGTGGCACGCCAGTGGCACTTGGCACGAAAATGGCACGCTTATTGTGTGCCACGCCCGCAGAGAATGATGATCATTGACTCTATAATGTATTTACCCATTTATTTATTTATCTATTTGTTTATTATTATATTATTTACATTTCTTTATATTTTTAAACCGTAACCTAGACGTGAGCAGTTACACCAGGAGACGCCTATCTGTGAATTTAACAGCCACCTGTGCCCTAAGTGCTCGTACGGCGTGAGCGAGGATTTGGATTTTTCATTGAAATTTTTCTAGTTTATGACTTTTAAAGCAAATTA
>NC_134784.1:25958668-25961168 GCF_046742065.1 Oratosquilla oratoria
GCCTGACGGCATCTAGAACAGCTTCACTCGCTTAGATCAAGTTCGTCTAAGGTGACGGGGACCCTCGATGACAAGGTTCGCTGGTTTTATTCTGGTTGATTTGTGACGATTTTATTCAGCGGCGAAGGGGGTAGCGCCCCCCGCGAGGAAAGTGTCTCAGTCGAATCGTGACCCCGTTGCGTCCTGTGCCTTCAAACCCTCCCACCCTCCACTAGGTCCTCAGCTGATGAAGAAAATCGTCGAGGATGCCTGTAGGAGGCGGGACCGAAATTCGAGAGGAACTTGTCACGAGGACTTGGAGTACCACTCGTCAAGTGCGACCCAGAAAGTCAACAGTTCGAGACTTCGGGCAGGCACTCCCGTCGCCTTCAGGAGCCGCGCGCGCGATCGGCCGACGCAGGAGGCGCTACCTCTTATCACTACCACGGCTCCAGTCACACTGATCGGCCTCACTCGCGGAACCTCGTGAGGTCGCACGGCCGGCTTGGTTCCCAGCTTGGTGCGGTACGCGACCTATAATCAGACATATTTCCCTGCTCGCACAGGGACGCTTTCGTGAAAATTTGGTTACAGATAATGTGTGTGATTCACCTTGGTCTTTGGATCACGTGTTGGACTCGTGATCGACAGCTATTTCCCTCCCGGAAGAGAGCTAGGAGCTCGTATGACCGATCTATGGGTAATGCTATGACCTTACACACACACACACACACCCAACTCTCCGCCCACGAGAGTCGGAGTAACGACTCGAAGCGCAGTGATACTGAAATAATTTTAGCCCTTGGCAGGATTCGAACCAGGTACCACCGGCACCACCGTACTGGCATTCTAGCACTCTACCAACCGCGCCACCGATAGTGTGTGTGTGTGCGATTCATCACGGTCGTGGATGACGTGTTGGGTTTTTGATTGACAGCTATTACTCTCCCCCCCCCACACACACACCCTACACACACACACACACACACACCCTACACACACACACACACACACACCCTACACACACACACACACACACACACACACACACACACACACACACACACACACACACACACACACACACACACACACACACACACAACTCCTTGCCCACCAGAGGTGGAGTACCGGTGCGTAACCATGCTGATTTTTTTTTTCCAAATCTGGGCGGGACTCAAACTTGGATGGCTGAATTAACTCTGAGAACGGTACCACTGCACCATCGAACCGATGTGCGTGTGTGTGATTCACCATAGTCTTGGATCACGTGTTGGACACGTGTTCGACAGCTACAACCCTACCAGATGAGAGCTCATATATGACCGATCTATGGGTAATGCTGTGACCTTACACGCACACACACACCCAACTCCTCGCCCACGAGAATTGGAATAACGACTCGCAGCGCAGTGATACTGAACTTTTTTCAGCCCTGGACGGGATTTGAACCCGGACCGTCGTCCAGGGCTGAAAATTTTTCAGTAACACTGCGCTGCGAGTCGTTACTCCAACTCTGATGATCCATGTTTGAATAACATTCATAAAAAGCTCCCATGGATTTTAAAAATTAATCTTTTTTATTTTCATCCTTTTTTTTTAAATATCTTACGACTGAGGTCAAGATAATGGCGGCTCGAACCCAGCCACCGGCGAGTTGAAACGCTACAAAATTCTCTGTAAGGGGCACCGTTTTAGACTTCAGTTGTTGTGTATTCAATGCTGCTGTAGTCTTAAATGTAATATTACAGTATTTTTCATTTTTCATCAATGCTGTATTCTCACATTTAATATTACAACAATTTGTGTAACTTTAGATGACAGGAAGGATTTGAGGATATTACAATATCCTGGGCGAATGCCAGATAGTCGTATCCTGTCTCTGTCAGGGTTGCGAGTTAATACATGCAGTGCATATACAGTTAGCATACGTAAAATATTCGTGTATGCATGTACACATGTGTAATACCACGTTTCAATTTCTGCATGTTGGCCTCCGCGAGTCTCTCGGTGTTAATGGCTTAGGATTAATGTGTAATGTGGTTGATAAAAATGTATATCTGTTCACTGGTACCCATTCAGTGTTGTACATATATATATACAGTATATATATATATATATATATATGTATGTATGTGTGTGTGTATGTGTGTGTGTGTTTTCACCTTGGTCTTTGGATCACGTGCTGGAAGAGAGCTCAGAGCTCGTATGACCGATCTATGGGTAATGCTGTGTGTGTGTGTGTATTCACTTGGTCTTTGGATCACGTGTTGGACTCGTGATCGACAGCTATTTCCCTCCTGGAAGAGAGCTCAGAGCTCGTAGGTCCTATCTATGGGTAATGCTATGACCATGCACACACACACACCCCCAACTCCCCGCCCACGAGAGTCAGAGTAACGACCCGAAGCGCAGCGGTACCGAAATATTTTCGGCCCTGGGCAGGATTCGAACCATGAGCTACGGGCCACTATTGTGGCAGCTCAGTGCTCTACCAACTACGCCACCGTAGTGTGTGTGT
>NC_134784.1:25963668-26001168 GCF_046742065.1 Oratosquilla oratoria
TATTGATGTTTAAATTGGCGTAATTTGTGATCATGACACTGGTGAGAAATAATGTAACACATTTGTAAATCACAACTACAACACCACAGTCGGACGAAAGAATTGAGTAAGCGAAACTATATATTTCGATTGCTAACTACAATCCTCTTCAGTAGTACAAAGTGGAAGGAGGATGCTGTATTATATAGCAACCTCTTACAAAGGGAAGGGAAAAGAATAAATGTCAATACCTTAACCTCGTATGTGACCAGATGATGACGTGAGGTCGGGTAAGAGGGAGGGGGAGGAAACTTGTTGAAAATTTGTTTAGAGATGAATAAACCTGATATTATATCTGGGGTCCATTGATCCTTGGAAATATTCTGAAATACTGAACAGGATTGCAGTTAACAATCGAAATATTTAGTGTCGCTTGCTCTCTTTCGTCCGACTGTGGTGTTTAGTTGTGATCATGTATTCTTATTTGGTAGACGTGCCAAACCCGTTACGAAACTGAACTGCACAATAAACATACGCCAGTATTCCAATATCACGCAAACAAAATTTTCACTTCTTCATGATTTGTATTTGAAATATCTAGTTTATCAGTGGGATGGTTAGGTTAAAGGTCAGATATCAACAGATATACCATTCGCTAAAAATCATCGTATTGCTCGAAAAAGTACTTTTTAAAAGCATACAAATAAAGTTTTTACCTGTTACAGAAGAATTTATTCAGAAAATTCACTTTTAATTTCGCCTCACATACCACTTTTCCGAAGTCGAGATGTTCTAGTCGATTTGTAATTAGTACCAGTAATCGCCGCTAGGTGAACCGGCGGTGACGTCACAGTTGCCAAACAATCGGACAAAGAGACACACGCTGTACTTCAGCTCAGTCATTCCAATCGAGTTATTCATCTTCATGTTCGTTTTTAATCCAAATTTGTTCGCAAAAATGGCTCATTGTGCATTCCAATTCGGAAGGATAGTATGTATGGTGGAAGAAGAAGAGGAAGAGGAGTTTGATATCGCCGAACATCGCATTGTAAAGCCTTACCAGTTCGAACCGCTAATAGGACAGCCCGTTTCTTTGTCGGAATACAGTGCAAGTGAAGATGAAGAAAGTGGTGAACAAAATAGCGAAGAAGAAGGGGAAAGCGATTTGTCAGATTCAGAACCCGAGACCACGGGGGAGGAGACGGAATTCGACGGCGACGTTGATTTAGACGGTGCCGAGAATCAAGATGGGCCTACCACCCCTCCTAGACGCAAACGCAAAAGATCTGACCAGTCTCATAGGATTGGGAATACCAACTGGTAAGAAATTCAGTGCATTATTCCTTATTTAGGCTATCATTGCAAGCATGGGATGGGGTCCTTTGTTTTTAAGTAGACGATTTAGGCCCCTATTTCGATTGTAGTCCAGGCCTACATGATGGTATAAGCCTACCAATAAATTTTTGCTCTTTTTTTCCAAACTTTTAATTTCAGAAGATTGAGGACATAAGCCTGGGGCCAGCCTCTGCACCGAGGTCCTTCCAAGTCCAGCTCAACCTTTTATTTCATTTGTAGATAAATTAACTTTTTTATTTCCAGGTGTACATGCGGACACTGCCTACCCATGCAAACAGCGAAAGAAAGTGTTTGTTGCAATGAGATGCAGCAGGTCGCAGAGAAATTAGATGAAAAGGGTAACTGCATTATAGACCATGAAGGATTTCAAGTAAATTGCTTAAATGAGCATGTGCTGGAAACAAGTTTCTGGGAATTTCTGCAGAAGCATGGGCCCATAGGTGATGAAGAACCAATGCATGAGTAAGAATCATTTGTCAGTCTCTCTCTAAAATTCCAAGCATGGGGGGGGGGAAAAATAAATGATATGAATTGCCTTGTGGCCATTTCTTCCTGCAAGATCGAGATTATTCATTTAAAATACGACACACGACTGACAATGCAAAGGCGATACGATGCACTCTCAGAATAACAATATTGTTTGGCAACTGTGACGTCACGAACGCGGAATTCCCCGAACGTTCCCGAAGCGCACGGGCGGGTTGTTTCGAACAGCAGACGACGCAATGAGATGAAGACAAACAACTGTTTTTGCCAATTTTTTCTTTGTCTGTCGTGTTTATTATTTTAAATGAATAATCTCGATCTTGCAGGAAGAAATGGCCACAAGGCAATTCATATCATTTATTTTTCCCCCCATGCTTGGAATTTTAGAGAGAGACTGACAAATGATTCTTACTCATGCATTGGTTCTTCATCACCTATGGGCCCATGCTTCTGCAGAAATTCCCAGAAACTTGTTTCCAGCACATGCTCATTTAAGCAATTTACTTGAAATCCTTCATGGTCTATAATGCAGTTACCCTTTTCATCTAATTTCTCTGCGACCTGCTGCATCTCATTGCAACAAACACTTTCTTTCGCTGTTTGCATGGGTAGGCAGTGTCCGCATGTACACCTGGAAATAAAAAAGTTAATTTACCTACAAATGAAATAAAAGGTTGAGCTGGACTCGGAAGGACCTCGGTGCAGAGGCTGGCCCCAGGCTTATGTCCTCAATCTTCTGAAATTAAAAGTTTGGAAAAAAGAGCAAAAATTTATTGGTAGGCTTATACCATCATGTAGGCCTGGACAACAATCGAAATAGGGGCCTAAATCGTCTACTTAAAAACAAAGGACCCCATCCCATGCTTGCAATGATAGCCTAAATAAGGAATAATGCACTGAATTTCTTACCAGTTGGTATTCCCAATCCTATGAGACTGGTCAGATCTTTTGCGTTTGCGTCTAGGAGGGGTGGTAGGCCCATCTTGATTCTCGGCACCGTCCTAAATCAACGTCGCCGTCGAATTCCGTCTCCTCCCCCGTGGTCTCGGGTTCTGAATCTGACAAATCGCTTTCCCCTTCTTCTTCGCTATTTTGTTCACCACTTTCTTCATCTTCACTTGCACTGTATTCCGACAAAGAAACGGGCTGTCCTATTATCGGTTCGAACTGGTAAGGCTTTACAATGCGATGTTCGGCGATATCAAACTCCTCTTCCTCTTCTTCTTCCACCATACATACTATCCTTCCGAATTGGAATGCACAATGAGCCATTTTTGCGAACAAATTTGGATTAAAAACGAACATGATGATGAATAACTCGTTTGGAATGAGTGAGCTGAAGTACAGCGTGTGTCTCTGTCCGATTGTTTGGCAACTGTGACGTCACCGCCGGTTCACCTAGCGGCGATTACTGGTACTAATTACAAATCGACTAGAACATCTCGACTTCGGAAAAGTGGTATGTGAGGCGAAATTAAAAGTGAATTTTCTGAATAAATTCTTCTGTAACAGGTAAAAACTTTATTTGTATGCTTTTAAAAAGTACTTTTTCGAGCAATACGATGATTTTTAGCGAATGGTATATCTGTTGATATCTGACCTTTAAGCTATTGGACAACGTAAATTTCATGAAGTCAATGTTTCCGTGATTATGGAATGTTCCATATTCGTGACCACAGCACCAACATAGACAAATTTTTAATGTTCGATTCTTGGAGGAAGTCCATTTTAAAACTAAACTATTGCCGTAGTGTTACGGATATATATATATATATAATATATATATATTATATAATATATATATATATATATAATATATATATATATATATATATATATATATATATATTGCCACTGTCCTTATTTCCAAGGCTAATCAAGTTCACTAGTTACATATAAATTGGACCCTTCATATGAAGTTATTATAGTTGTGCACACCTACGCGATATAGCATTAGAAAAATAAATATTAATTTTGTAAATTATAATACATGAACGTAATATGCGATTTTCTTGGCGGAAATAAAAAAACAAAGCAAATTTACTAACGAACGAAGCCGATAGTGTACGCGCCCCGGACTCCGTGATAGTCCAAATAACTGTCCAATCACTATCAGACCAGGGCTGCGTTTCGTAGAAAATTGCGGCATGTGGCAACTGCGCGAGGAAAAGTGTTCTACATATCGGCGGGGTGTTCAAAACATAAAACTCGTGCTGTTGTTTAAAAATAATATAAATAAATATCAAATAATAAATGGTACATCAAAATATATGACTTTTATTGGTAATTATGTTACTTATAAAATATTGTACCCCAAAAGACACGTTTTTACGGCGTAGAAAAAACTCTACGCTAACGTTTCAGGTTTCTTTTTGCGATGATATATATATATATTTTTTTTATATTTTATTGAATATGTTAGGGCATGAGGACCTTGTGTCACAACTTTGGGGTTGTGGCACACTGACTATTCATTCCCAATTTTCCGACTGTTTTCAAACCGTAGTTACCAAAGACTTTCGTTCAAAAACCTAGCCGATGTAGTAGACTTAACATTTTTCTCTTTTCGTCTCATATCAGTTGTCGTCTCCTCTACTCTGTGGAATTACCGGAATTTTTAAAGCCTTTAGCAGCTGCTTTTTGTTATTTTCCTCTCCATTACCCTTATTGATTGTTGCGCCAGTGTGGCCGTCAGTTGTGAATCCTAAACGAATTTGAATAATTACCTATTCATAGGAAGTTTTCCCACCCCTTTTCGCAGTGTAGAAAACGCTACAACCCTGGATCAGACGAAGGCTTTCACGTTGTGGATCGGGTGTTCTCCAACTCCAGGTGGCGTTAAAAGCGCTGTTACAAAGCAATAGAAAATTAATTGTTAATTTTGTAAACTATAATACATCCACTGAGCGATCTGTTTTATCTTTTGTATCTCTAGGTGTGCAGTTAGTCTAACAGAATTCCACCGGAAACTATTATACCGTATAGTTGCAGCTTTTTCAAGTGGTCCAGGTTCGATTCCCACCCAGGGCTTTAATAATTTCAGTATTGCTTTGCTGCGGGGTGTTACTCCAACTCTCGTGGGCCGGGAGTTGGTTGTGTGTGTGCCTGTAGGGTCACAGTATTACCCACAGATTGGTCATACAAGCTCTGAGCTCTCATCTGGGAGGTTAATAACTGTTGATCATGAGTCCAACATGTGATCCAAGACCATGGTGGATCACAGCGCCAACCTCTTTTGTTCAGAGACTACCTTTATTGGATTTGAGAGATTAGATATTTTATTCTTCAATATTTTAAACAAATATATTATGGTATACCTATCCCGCCTCCTTTCTTATGAGTAGAGATTCAACACTTTCAGTCTCTCTGGATAATTTTAATCCTTTAAATCTTCTTTACTTATGGTAAACTGTCTTTGGAATTTCTCCAGTGCATCAATATCTTTTGCTGCGTACAGGCTCCACAACTGTGAACAGTAGCCCAGTCTTGGTAACACAAGTGACCTCCACAGAGTTAACATTAAGAGCTTATTTTGAGTTTTAAATGTTCTAAGTATCCAGCCAGAGAGCTGGTGACATTTTTTTTCCACTAGATTTGTGATATGTTCATTGAAATCACAATTGGCTGACAGTTATACCTAGATCTTGCACATGTTCAACAACTTGGATATTTTTTTTTATCTACATCAAGATAATTTCTTAGGCTGGTTTCCTTAGTACAGTTAAAGTTTATATATTGGAATTTGAACTGCTTATTATTGACAGTAGCCCAACTATATATCTTGTTCAGGTCATCTTGCAAAACAAGTTCATCCTCTTGTGATTTTATGGCTCTTGGTAGCCTGGTATAATCAGCGAAACTGAGGATGACTGAGTGGTTTGAGGTAAAGGTGGGACTTCGTCAGGGGTGTGTTATGTCGCCCTGGCTGTTCAATCTTTACATGGATGGGGGTGGTGCAAGAGGTGAATGCATGGGTAGTGGGTCAGGGGTTGGAGATGATTAAAGAAAATGGAGAAAAATGGAAGGTGAGCCAGCTGTTGTTTGCTGATGACACTGCACTTGTAGCAGGATCAGAGGAGGGATTGAGGAAGTTAGTGACAGAGTTTGAGAAGGTGTGTGAAAGAAGAAAGTTGAAGATAAATGTGGGCAAAAGTAAGGTGATGAGATGTACAAGGGGAGAGAGTGACAGTAGGCTGGAAGTGAGGGTTAAGGGTGAGAAACTTGGGGAAGTGGATAGTTTCAGATACTTAGGTGCGAATGTTACAGGAAAGGGAGGAGTGGGGGTGGAGGTAGAATGTAGATTGAGAGAAGTGAGTAAATGCCTTGGTGGATTAAAAAGTGTAATGAGAAATAGACATCTGGGAATGGATGCTAAGAGGAGGTTATGTGAAGGAGTGATTGTGCCAACAGCAATGTACGGGGCAGAAACATGGAACATGAGAGAGGAAGAGAGAAGGAGTTTGAATCTGTTTGAGATGAAATGTCTGAGAAGTATGATAAGGGTTACTAGGCTAGATAGAGTGAGAAATGAGGAGGTGAGGAGGAGAAAAAGGGTTGGAAAGGGAGCTGGGAGATAGGGTTGATGAAAGGGTATTAGGATGGTTTGGACCCATGGAAAGAATGAGTGAAGAAAGATTAGTAAAAGAAGTGTGGAAGGCGGAGGTGGATTGAGTGAATATGAGGGGGCATCCTAGGATGAGATGGATGGATGGGGTGAAAGGGGCTTTACAAAAGAGAGGAATGTCTGTAGAGGAAGGACGGGAGAGGACAGAAGATAGGGGTGAATGGAGAAGGGTTGTGTATAGATGAGGCTATGATGTATGAGGGGGAGTGGGTGGGTGATGGGAGGTGAGGAAGTATGTATGAGAAAAAATTGGACGCAGCCCGAAGGGATTTCTCCCCCATCTTCTCCTTTTCTGCATGAGGGGATGGAGAGTGGGGGTCGCCGAATTTATGAAGCGGCCTTGCTGTGGATGTGCTGTGTCTTGCGACACTGCTTCTGACCCAGGGCAGTGGACAGGATACATGGATGACCTGTCCTCCAGGAGGTGCCAAGATAGGAGGGAGGGAGGAGGGTGGAGGGTGTAGGGGAGTGGAATATATGGGAAATGAAATGGGTGGGAGTGTTTTCTATGCTTTTTTCTTTTTGGCTACCCCCCATGTAAGGGGGAAAAAGCCTATGGTATATGTATATATACTAAACAGAATTGGCCCTAAAACCCTCCCTTGGGTTACACCTCTGTGTAAAGTGTCAAATGATGAAAAGGAGTCGTCAATTTGTACACAATATTTTCTATCTATTAAGTAGTTTTTCAAATACATCCAAGCATCACCTACAACTCCAGTAGATTTGAGATCATCCTAATGAACTTCATGGACCACAGTATCAAAAACAGCACTAAGATCTAGCAAAACTGAAATTTCAAATTTACCATCATCTAGGATTTCAAGTAGATAATTTACAACAAAGCAGACTGGAGTTTCAGTTGAGTACAGTTGTCTGTAAGCAGATTGGCAGTCTGGTATAGCATTTACCATGTCTAAATGTTCAAGTAACTGATCAAGCATACCATATTGAAGTACAATACCTTAGATAAAAATGACAAGTTTGAAACTGGTTTATAAGAAGTCAATTCCTGGTGATCAAAAGACCACTTCAAAATAGGCTTCACGGTGGTAATTTTCTCAAATGCTGGGGAGTTACAACTTGGTATACAAGTGTATTTACAACCAGGGTAATATTAAGAAAATCAGAAAAAAAAAATCTGCGCCATATCTGCAATAAGGAAATGGGTCAGCTGTATAATGTCATCTTGGGATTTTGAATTGTATTTTTAAGCATATCATCAGTAATAGTATTGAAATGAGAGAATTTAATATCAGAGCAACACCAACAAATCCTACCACAATATTCACAATTTTACTTATGAAGAAATCAAGATGAAGAAATAAAAAAAGTTATCATCTCTCCATCTGCACATATATATTTTTTCTTATTGTGCTGCTCATAATAGTGTACATACACACATATACCAATGTCCTTTTCCCCATAACAAAAGAGGTAGCCAAAGTCAGCCATAAATCTTCTCCCACCCATTTCATCCCCACATACTCCACTCCCATTCACCATCCCTCCCTCCCTCTTTTCTTGGCTCCTCCTGGATGACTGGTCATCCCTGCATCTCTCCCACTGCCCTGGTTCAGAGGCAATGCAGCAAGACACATTAGAAGGACTTTAATAAGACATTTCAGTCATGTTTATTTTTTTAAGAACCATGCAGAGAGGATGGTTAATTAACAGCAATATTTGTTTTTGTTTTTACAGGTTTAGCAAGATGGCTCCTCTGAAAATGGGTTGTTTCCTTTGGTGCGTAACACTCCGTCAATGGGCGTTGTTTTCAGGCATTTTGACACTGGTAAGGAATACCATGAAAAACTACCTGTGACATGCATGGAAAATGTAGGATTATCTTGTACAAGACTCGGTAGATGTCAAGGTGTTGGTGTAGGTCTCTACCTGAGGTTTGCCCCCAGAGGATCTAATTGAGGGTCAAAAGCCAAAAAATAAGTGATGATTAGCAGATACCTGATGATTTTATTCAGTGTTGAATTGGTCACCTACAGTAGAATAAGAGCAGCAAATATGGTGTACATGAGAGAGGGAGAGGCAGAGAATCCTTGGTCTGTTTTATGTTCACCACCTTACTGCAGGCAATGTTTTGGTACACGTCACATTGTTCTTGAATTGAGACCAATAGATCAATCAATTGCTCCAGGTCTCATTGCTGTGACCATTAGGCAGGTCCATCTGTCTTTTGGGGAGGAAATATTGGTACTTGTAGATTATCTGTTCCCACTCTTTACCAATATGTTATATACTTCAGGATCATCTGTGGTTAGGTTAGATTAATTTACAAAAAGTAAGTTTTGTTAAAAAGAAATGTTTTACAAATTTCAAAAATCAACTCTACTAACCTAACCTGATCTCTAAAAGGTGGTTACCAATAATCCACAAGTACTACAGTGTTTGTTGTCATGAGATTGCGACTGTTAGTATAGGCAATTGTAGGATGAGTGAGGGTGAGTGGGTGAGAAGGGGAGTGAGTGAGTGTGAGTGAGGTAGGAATAATCTCTTAAATACAATTGGTAAGGCTTCAATATGGCCAGCCTTCTCACACAGTATGGAAGATGGAACATTATTATGTGTGTGTTTGTAAGTTTATTTGGCATTGCATCAATGTACATGAAGTGCGAATAATGAAAAGAACACAGTTTGAAATAATTACAATTGTAAATGTAAAGTTAACATGTAGTTAATTTATGACAACCTTTTACATACCCTTTTTTTGTGACTACAAAGGAACATTTACTTCATGATCCACATTATATGAGCAGGTAGACCACTGAAATCTTATGAACTTTACAAGATTTTAGGTGAGACATGCCAGGGTGCCTATGCCATACTGAAGATTGTGAAGATCATACTTTAGATACAATACACCTAACTTTCGCTCTTTTATTGTCTGTGCAAGTGATGCGAATTCTTGTGGATGATGGAATTAAATGGCAAATTTTTCTGCAACACTGTTCTATATATGGATGGGGTAGTGCGAGAGGTGAATGCAAGGGTAGTGGGTAGGGGCTTAGAGATGGTGAAAGAAAATGGAGAAAAATGGGAGATAAGCCAGCTGTTGTTTGCTGATGACACTGCACTTGTAGCAGGATCAGAGGAGGGATTGAGGTACCAAGATAAGAGGGAGGGAAGAAATAGGGGGAGTGGAGTATGTAGGGGATGGAATGGGTGGGAGTAGTTTCTATGCCTTTTTCTTTTGGCTACCTCCTGTGTAAAGGGGAAAAGGGCCTTTGGTATATGTTTGTATGTACTAACTGTTTTACATTTCCTTTCAGTTTAGTAATGCATGTGTCTTTACACTTCTCATATGCTTCAGTGACCAGCTAAAGAGCCACTTCGGAGTCTGTAAGTAGCAAGAAAGAAAAATTTGTTTGCCACTGTTCAGTAGGTTTCATATATAGGTGTTAGTTTTTTCTTTTTCTTATAGCGGTGATTGTATGCCGGTGGTAAAAGCATAAGTTTGCTGCTCTCGCATTTGCATAGTAGTGGATTTGAGTCTTGTACTCCTCTCCAGTTCAGTTTTTTTTTATTTATCTATTTTTATCTATTCTTTTATTTTTGGAGAAAAGTGGGAGATAAGCCAGCTGTTGTTTGCTGATGACACTGCACTTATAGCAGGATCAGAGGAGGGATTGAGGTACCAATTTTTTTTTATTTATCTATTTTTATCTATATTTCTATTTATTTCTATTTATTTTTTATTTTTGTTTTATTTTATTTTATCATTATTATTAAATCAGCCTTGCTGTGGATGTGCTGTCTTTCTACATTGCTTCTGACCCGAGGTGTTGGGAAAGATGCAGGGATGACCTGTTATCCAAGATGAGACGGAGGGAGGGGTGATGGGTGGGTGTGGAATTATGCCTTTTGACCTTGGCTACCTCCCTGGTAAGGGGGAAAGAGCTGTTAGTATGTATTTACCTAGTTTTACCTAGTTGTATTTTGCAGGAAGGGGAGCTACACTCGTGGTGTCCTGCCTTTGTATCTCGCAGTGTCTAGTTTGCTCTTAAACTCATGCACACACTATTTTTGTCCAGTTTGTTCTAAGTGTCCACCACTCTATGTGGAAAACTTTTTTTCTTCAGATCTCTTCTGTAGCTCTGTTTTTTTATTTTCTTTCCATGTCCTCTTGTGTTTCTCTTGTCCCAGTTTAACAAGTCCTCTCTATCGAGTATTTCTTTGCCCTTCATGATTCTGTAGATGGTCAGTAGGTCACCTCTCTCTCTTCTTTGCTCCAGAGTCGTGTGTATGTGTGAGAATACATATCCACTTGCACCTTGCATCATTCACCCCTAGCCGACCAAATTACAGTGAGACTTCTCGTTAACGGACGTTGATTAGCCGTGTTTGCGGTGTTTTTGCTGTGTTTTCGGTGTTTTGGAGTGGCTTTTGGGTGGCATAGTGATTGCACGCACTAAACAACAGCACCAAAAACACCGAAAATACAGCGAAAACACAGCTAATTAATGTCCATTAATGAGAGGTCTCACTGTATGTCAGAACAGCATTGTGGTTTTTGTTAGAGGAAAACAAAGGGGTGGATTGTTGTTTGAGGGGATGCAAAAGGAGTTTCTGTCGAGCAAAGAGGAGTGCAAACCATAAAAGTCAGTGGAGAGCACTCGTAAATGGACAAAGAAAAGGTACAGTCAAAAGGGATGTCCTTGTCTCATCCGTAATTTTTTTTGAGTCAATAATGGGTGGGGGGAGGGGGTAAACCCAATGATTATGGGCTGGGGATTGAAGATGGTTAAAGAAAATGGAGAAAAATGGCAGAAACTAATTGTTGTTTACTGACAACACTGTTCTTGTAGTGAGATCAAAGGAGTGATTAAGGAAGTTAGTGATGGAGTTTGGGATGGTGTGTGAATAAAGGAAGTATGGAGTGTGATTGGGATGGAATGGGTGGGAGTGGTTATTATGCCTTTGTTTTTGGCAACCTCCCTTATAATGGGGAAAAAAAGCCTTTGGTATATGTGTGTATTTATGATCTTTGCAGGAGACTTTGTGCTGGTGGCTGGAATTGGGAGTGCCAGTATTAGCATTGTTACATCAGTCCTTCTCATTGGAGTTCTTTTCGTAAGTTTTGGAGATTCTTTTACCTTTATTTTTATGGTAGGTTAGCTTAGGTTAAGTGGCCTTGCTGTGGATGTGCTGTGACTATCTAATATCATCATTAGTAAAGAAGAAGTCAAGCAGATAGAAAGACTTAAAGCTACAAAATCCCTGGGTCCAGACGAAATTTGTCAAAGTGCTGAAGGAGTGTAAATTTGAAATCTGCGACCAGTTAACTGAAATATTTAATAAATCGGTAGACACTGGTTTTGTGCCTACTGCTTGGGGGTAGGCAAACGTTGTTCCTGTTTTTAAGAAGGGAGATAAATCATCTATATGCAACTAAAGGCCAATCAGTTTGACATTGGTTATAGGTAAAATGCTTGAATCAATAATAGTTAATAGACTATGAGAACACAATGAGAGATGTAATTTAATTTGTGACACACAGCATAGTTTCTCCAAGGGTAAGTCATGTGTGACTAATCTTCTATCCTTTTACACTAAAGTATATAAGGTGTCAGATAACAATGATAATTACGATGTGATTTACCTTGACTTTAGCAAAGTGTTCGACAAGGTGCCACACCAGAGACTATTAAATGAAATCAAAACCCATGGCATAGGAGGAAAAGTGTTAGAATGGATTAGAGCTTGGATTAGTAACAGAAAACAGTGGGTCACCATTTCACATGGTTGGTGAAATGGCAAATGACCTTCAATATCTCCAAGTGTAATGTGTTAAACATAGGGCTACACAACCCCAAATATAGATTCGGCTTAGATAACAGATTTTTAGAGAAAACTGAGTGTGAGAGAGACTTGGTAGTTCTGGTGTGTCCGGACCTTAAAACCAGGAAACAGTGCATTAGTGCCAGGAATAAAGCTAAAAGAGCATTAGGTTTCATTGCTAGGACAGTAATGAATAGAAGTGCAGAGGTAATTATCAAACTCTATCTAGTGATATACCCACCCTTGACTATGCGGTACATTTTTGGTCTCCATCCTATAGAATGGACATAGATTAACTAGAATCAGTACAGAGACGAATGACCAAAATGATACATGGACTCAGAAATTTCCCTTGTGAGGAGAGGCTTAGGCACCTTAACTTACACTCTCTGGAAAGACGCAGAGTGTGGGGTGATCTAATTGAGGTGTTCAAGTGGATCAAAGGCTTTAACAAGGGTGATGCAAACAAGGTCATCATATTAAAACAACAGGGCAGGACTCACAGTAATGGATTTAAACTGGACAAATTTAGATTTAAGAAGGAAATAGGCAAGAATTGGTTTACAAATAGGGTGGTCAATGAATGGAATAGACATAGTAACCATGTAGTGAGTGCTGAAACTATCAGTTGTTTTCAGAAATTGTTAGACAACTGTATGGATGGGGATGACAGATGATGGATATGGAGCTGCCTAGTGTAGGCCTTATGATCTCTTGCAGTCTCCTTCATTCTTATGTTCTTGCAACACTGCTTCTGACCCAGAGTAATGGACAAGATGCAGGGATGACCTGTCATCCAGGAGGTGCCAAGATAAGAGGGTGGAGGGGAGTGGAGTGTGATAGGATGGAATGGGTGGGAGTGGTTTTTATGCCTTTGTCTTTTGGCTACCTCTCTTATAAGGGGGGGGGAAGCCTTTGGTATATGTATGTGTATGGCTTCAGGAACATGCCTCTGTGCTTCAGGAACATGTCTGATAGAAGACATTTCACTCCTCCTCCCTCCCTCACTCCTTCCTTTTCTTTTGTTCCGTTCTTCCTTTCTTCTTTTTTTTTCCTCTGCCTCATTTTCCCCCCACTTTGTTCTATTCTTCCTTTGTTTTTCCTCTTCTTCCTATTTGTCCAATTCTTCCTTCCTTCTTTTTTTCCTCTGCTTCCTTTTCTTCCACTTTGTTCCATTCTTCCTTTCCATTTCCTCTTCTTCCTTTTGCTTTGTCTTGTTCTTCCTTTCTCCCTTATTTTCTCTCCGTCCTTCCTTCCATATTTTCTCTCTGTCTGTCCCCATCTCCTCTGGGAGGATAAAGTTTTCCCAATCGGTTGCAAGTCCCATTTTGAAGTCTTGCAGCTGCCTCCATCATGCCTCCTCCCTACGATGAGACACAAGATCTTTTTATCATTTGTCTGTTTGTTTATTATGGTTTGCTTGATTCACATTTAATATTAGTGTTACGTATCACATGGACATTAACTCGCCTTTTCTATTGCATGTAGGTTTGACCATTGAGGTCATGAATGATGAACATAAGATCACACATACAATTGTCCAGGTCAGGGAAAGGCAGGAGTGTCACTTTCTTCACTTTATTCTAACTAACGAATATGAGGACTTACACGTGTGTTCAACACCAGATCTAGGCTTACTCTGCTGCTATGCGAGGTATGGCGGGCGACGCAGGGATCCCCCCCCCCCCTGACATCCCCCCACGCATACCCTCGCTACAACCCCTTGCTAATGCTTCGACTCTCCGACATCACGCATCACTTACACGACCATACCAACCATCCAGGCACACAATGCAACATTCATTCATGCACTTTCGCCACATTAGTAATTTGTCAATTTATTATTAACTATTTACCTATTATTTAACTATACCTATGCATTTATTTATTCTTACTATTATTTATATTTCACATCTGCTCTCCTCTTTGCCTCCTTTACCTTTTGCTTTACTTCTCTTTTCTTTTCTTTGTACGTCTCATATGACTCCCCCGTCCTCTTTTGTAACCAATCTGTGAATGCTCGCTTCTTCTCTTCAGTTGTAAAGATGATGAAAGCAGGTAAGGCACCTGGTCTGGATGGATGCCATGCAGAATGTCTGAAAAAGGGAGGTTCAGTGATGGTGGACTGGTTGGTGAGGTTATTTAATGTTTGCTGGAGAGAGGGTAGAGTACCGGAGGACTGGAGAAGTGCCTGTATAGTTCCTCTTTACAAGGGAAAAGGGGACAAGTGTGAATGTAGTAGTTTCAGAGGGATTAGCCTGTTAAGTGTAGTAGGGAAGGCTTATGGGAGGATCTTAATTGAGAGGATAAGGAGAGGAACAGAAGGAGTAATTGGTGAGGAACAGTGTGGTTTTAGGACAGGTAGAGGTTGTGTAGATCAGATCTTTGTGGTAAGACAGATATGTGAGAAAGCTATAGGAAAGGGGAAGGATGTTTTTTGGGCTTTTATGGATCTGGAAAAGGCTTATGATAGGGTAGACAGAAAGGCACTGTGGGAGGTTATGCAGATTTATGGGATAGGAGGAAAGCTTTTGGGAGCTGTCAAGAGTTTTTATGAGAGTAGTAGAGCTTGTGTCAGGATTAGAAATGGAGAGAGTGAGTGGTTTGAAGTAAAGGTGGGACTTCGTCAAGGATGCGTTATGTCGCCCTGGCTGTTCAACTTATACATGGATGGGGTGGTGCGAGAGGTGAATGCTAGGGTAGTGGGTCAGGGATTGGAGATGGTTAAAGAAAATGGAGAAAAGTGGGAGGTGAGCCAGCTGTTGTTTGCGGACGACACTGCGCTTGTGGCAGGGTCAGAGGAGGGATTGAGGAAGCTGGTGGCAGAGTTTGGGAGAGTATGTGATAGAAGAAAGATAAAGATAAATGTGGGTAAAAGTAAGGTGATGAGATGTACAAGGGGTGAAAGTGACAGTAGACTGGAAGTGAACATTAAGGGAGAGCGACTGGAGGAAGTGGATAGTTTTAGATACTTGGGTGCAAGTGTAGCAGGAAAAGGTGGAGTGAAGGTGGAGGTAGAATGTAGATTGAGAGAAGCGAGTAAATGCCTTGGTGGATTAAAGAGTGTAATAAGGAATAGACATTTGGGAATGGATGCTAAGAGGAGACTGTATGAAGGAGTGATTGTGCCAACAGCACTGTATGGGGCAGAAACATGGAACATAAGAGAAGAAGAGAGAAGGAGTTTGAATGTGTTTGAGATGAGGTGTCTGAGAAGTATGGTGGGGGTTACTAGGCTGGATAGAGTTAGAAATGAGGAGGTGAGGAGAACAGGGGTGGAGAGGGGGTTGGGAGATAGGGTTGATGAAAGAATATTAGGATGGTTTGGACACATGGAAAGAATGAGTGAAGAAAGACTAGTAAAAGAGGTATGGAAGGCAGATGTGGAGGGAGTGAACATGAGGGGACGTCCTAGGATGAGGTGGATGGATGGGGTGAAGGGGGCTTTGGGGAAGAGGGGAATGTCTGTTGAGGAAGGAAGGGAGAGGACGGAAGACAGAGGTGAGTGGAGAAGGGTTGTATATGGATGATGTTGTGATTGCATGAGGAGGAATGGGCGGTGGGGTGGGGGTGTTGTAGTATGTGTGAGTAAATTTTGACGCAGCCCGAAGGGATTTCTCCCCGTCCTCTCCTTATATGCAAGGGGGGACGGAGAGGGGGGGTCGCCGATTAAATGAAGCGGCCTTGCTGTGGATGTGCTGTGTCTTGCGACACTGCTTCTGACCCAGGGCGGTGGGCAGGGTGCAGGGATGACCCGTCATCCAGAAGGTGCTCAGATGAGAGGGAGGGTGGGAGGGGTGTGGAGTGTATTTAGGGATGAAATGGGTGGGAGTGTTTTTATGCCTTTCCCTTTTTGGCTACCTCCCTTGGAAGGGGGAAAAAGCCTTGGTATATGTATGTATGTATGTATTATTTATATTATTATATATATTTTTATTTATATATTTTTTTCATCCGACCTAGTTATGGACCAAAAGGTTTCCTGCCAGCATGCTCTGCCTTTGTAATCCTTTGAACGAAGCTGAAGAAAAACTATCTGTATGCCTCCCCAGGTCTGACTTGTTTGTGCAAGTTAACCCGTTCAATACGAGTGGTATATTCATCCACACGTCCGGTTGCCTGATGTATGATGATGGCATCACAATACGCGCATTACAAAATGTAAAGGTACTGTTGTTATACTGGCTCTATTTCACCCAGAGTGAATATAATGTCACAGAAAACGTGGTCTAGCCTGTTCACAGAATAGGGGGGTCACCCTGCCACTGATACAAAAATAAATATAATTGGGAAGCTAATATGGGCATCCATGTGTACCTCGGTTGCGGCTCATGGCGCATACATAGTCGTCATTGTATTCAAGAGGTTGAAATAACAATAAGAGGCTTGGCTGCTGCTCCCAGGCTTTAATCAACTGAAACACCAATTATAGACCTGAAAATATGTTACAGAGCGTAAATATAATATATGTGAAGTCAGAACATGCCACAGTTTATACATATTTCTTACACATTATTTACTGAGCATACATAACTCGTCAAATGAGTAGACACAACACAATATATATATATATATATATATATATATATATATATATATATATATATATATATATATATACAAGACATAGTATATTATATCTATACAATGATTGAATAAGTAGGGGAAAGGAATTAACTTGCATGGTCATGGCTTACTCCGACTGGTCCCAAACAGACTGTGACGATGTAGCCAGACAGTTTCATCTGCTGTTTACAGAGTATGACACACAACCAAACAAACAGCTCAAAGTATGAAAAAGTTCAATGACAAAATATAACAGAGGTGAGGTTATGACTTACCGGGGACATGCCGTCTAGCTATGCAAGGTAGGCAGTGCCTACAATGAATAGAATAGAGCATCTACATTTTCCTTCAGGGGTACACTATGCATCTAGTCCAACAAAATTATGATGGTTACTCTTATCATGCAGAGAATGAAAAATATTTGATAAAGGTCACAATCTGCCTACCCAGAGGAATTACTGACAGAACATGCCCGCAGCTGACAACATACTTGGTATCTGTCAAGCTTCTCTCCCACAAACGGAAACTTCAACCTTCCCTCTCTTTGCTCTCTCCCTTGTCCTTTCTCTTCCCTGCTTTCCTCTTTCCATCTCTTTTTACTCTCCCTCCTCTCTTTTCCATTTCCCTTCTCCATGTTCCCTTCATCTCTTTTTTTTTTTTTTTCTCTGTGCATAATTCACATTAGGAGAGCTAACAGCCTACTAAAGCGATCCTCCTCCTCTTTTCTTTTGATTTACCTCAGATTTAGATCACAAAAGAACTGACAAGGTAGTGTCCTCACCAACTACCTAGTACCATAAATGTACAGGACTGCATATCAAGGTTGAAATTTCGAGGTAACGCTGCCTAATATGTCAATGCTGTTGGATCTTGAAATGACTTTTGTACCTTTGATTTTTGCAGAAGAAGCCCAAGGTGATGTTGCCATACTTCTTCAGACTTGGTGTTGAGGTAGTCGTTTGCAGCATTTATACTAAAAGTGGCATCATACCAGTAATCTTGCCTATCTTCATCATGCTCTTCGAGATCTACTGCTGGTTGATCACAGTTACACATTATAATGAGGTAAGGCTTTAGGATTTTGTGTTGATTTAACATACATATACCAAAGACTTTTTCTCTCTTATAAGGGAGGTAGCCAAAAAACAAAGGCATAACCACTCCCACCCATTCCATCCCCAACATACTCCACTCCCCTCTACCCTCTTCCCTCCCTCTTATTTTGCCGCCTCCTGGATGACGGGTCATCCATGCATCTTGCCCACTGCCCTGGGTCAAAAGCAGTGTTGCATGACACAACACATCCACAGCAAGGCCGCTTCATTAAATCGGCGACCCGCCTCTCTCTGTCCCCTCATGCAGATAAGGAGAAGACAGGGAGAAGTCCCTTCGGGCTGCACCAATTTAACATGAACTGTAGAAATTAACTCATGCTATGGAAAATTAATTGGTAATGTCATCTATAGGCTTTATTCTATCAAGTGTGTGACAGTGTTATTCAATTTCAATTTAACAGTTTATTCAACAAAATATCACACATTACATTTTCATGCTGAAGATGTACATTTCGGGTGGCCGAAAGCAGTGGGTTCGAATCCTGCATCCGACTCATAAAATTATCAGATATATATACATACATTTCAATATTAATTTGTTGAAAAGGAGAGAGCAGAAGCAATAGCTTATAAAATGCTCTCCCCTAATAGTTTATATACAATCATTAAAGCATTTACAATTTTTTTTACAGAAAAGGAAATTTAATCACAAGGTATCAATAGCAACAGTAATTGTATCCAGTGGGAGCAGTCAATATTTACAATTTACATAGATATAAGAATCAGATATATGAAGACATACATGCATCCACAATTCACACAGATACAAGGTGCAGATATACAATTTGGGGGCAAACAAACAGCGTTATGTGTTATGAGAGGGCTTCCAACCAGAGTGGCAAGTTGCTGAATTGGTCGATATGACACACTCCTCAAAGCTATGCAATGCATCCAGTGCATGCACCCTTCTTACACAATTTCCTAAATGTCGGCTTGTTGGTGACTTAATACCCCCTTGTTGCCGACTTAATACCCCCTTGTTGGCGACTTAATACCCCCTTGTTGCCGACTTAATACCCCCTTTTTGCCGACTTAATACCCCCTTGTTGGCGACTTAATACCCCCTTGTTGGCGACTTAATACCCCCTTGTTGCCGACTTAATACCCCCTTGTTGCCGACTTAATACCCCCTTGTTGCCAACTTAATACCCCCTTGTTGCCAACTTAATACCCCCTTGTTGCCAACTTAATACCCCCTTGTTGCCAACTTAATACCCCCTTGTTGCCGACTTAATACACCCTTGTTGCAGACTTAATACCCCCTTGTTGCTGACTTAATACCCCCTTGTTGCCGACTTAATACCCCTAGGGACTCGCATTGGTGGATGTGTTTAGATATTTGCCACAAAATAATTCAGATGACATACTCGTCTATCATCCTCACTTTGGTGGATGCTAACTGTCCATAAACATGTATCTTACTGAAACAGTCCAATTTTCTTGAAAGTTCAACTTTCTCTTGAATTTATACTGACTGGTGTTTATGTTTGACTCCAGTGTTCCTCTCGTCTCCCTTAGAAGCCATACATACATACATATACCAAGGCTTTTTTCCCCTTACAAGGGAGGTAGCCAAAAAGGAAAAGGCATAAAATCATTCCCACCCATTCCATCCCTAAATACACTCTACACCCCTCCACCCTCCCTCTTCCCTCTTATCTTAGCACCTTCTGGATGACGGGTCATCCCTGCACCTTGTCCACTACCCTGGGTCAGAAGCAGTGTCGCAAGACACAGCACATCCACAGCAAGGCCGCTTCATTAAATCGGCGACCTCCCCTCTCCGTCCCCCCATTGCATAAAAGGAGAAGACGGGGAGAAATCCCTTCAGGCTGCATCAAATTTTGCTCACACATACTACCTCACCCCCCATCCCCCCACCCATTCCACCTCATGCATCACGACATCATCCATATACAACCATTCTCCATTTACCCCTGTCTTCTGTCCTCTCCCGTCCTTCCTCAACAGACATTCCCCTCTTCCCCAAAGCCCCCTTCACCCCATCCATCCACTTCATCCTAGGACGTCCCCTCATGTTCACTCCCTCCACATCTGCCTTCCATACCTCTTTTACTAGTCTTTCTTCACTCATTCTTTCCATGTGTCCAAACCATCCTAATACTCTTTCATCAACCCTATCTCCCAGCTCCCTTTCCACTCCTGTTCTCCTCCTCACCTCCTCATTTCTAACTCTATCCAGCCTAGCAGCCTCCATCATACTTCTCAGACACCTCATCTCAAACACATTCAAACTCCTTCTTTCTTCCTCTCTTATGTTCCATGTTTCTGCCCCATACAGTGCTGTTGGCACAGTCACTCCTTCATACAGTCTCCTCTTAGCATCCATTCCCAAATGTCTATTCCTCATTACACTCTTTAATCCACCAAGGCATTTACTCGCTTCTCTCAATCTACATTCTACCTCCACCTTCATTCCACCTTTTCTGCCACATTTGCACCCAAGTATCTAAAACTATCCACTTCCTCCAGTCGCTCTCCCTTAATGCTCACTTCCGGTCTACTGCCACTTTCACCCCTTGTACATCTCATCACCTTACTTTTACCCACATTTATCTTTAGCTTTCTTCTATCACATACTCTCCCAAATTCTGTTACCAACTTCCTCAATCCCTCCTCCGATCCTGCCACAAGCGCAGTGTCGTCTGCAAACAACAGCTGGCTCACCTCCCACTTTTCTGCATTTTCTTTAACCATCTCCAATCCCTGACCCACTACCCTTGCATTTACCTCTCGCACTACCCCATCCATGTATAAGTTGAACAGCCAGGGCGACATAACGCATCCTTGACGAAGTCCCACCTTTACCTCGAACCACTCACTCTCTCCATTTCTAATCCTGACACAAGCTCTACTACTCTCATAAAAACTCTTGACAGCTCCCAGAAGCTTTCCTCCTATCCTGTATATCTGCATAACCTCCCACAGTGCCTTTCTGTCTACCCTATCGTAAGCCTTTTCCAGATCCATAAAAGCCCAAAAAACATCCTTCCCCTTTCCTATAGCTTTCTCACATCTGTCTTACCACAAAGATCTGATCTACACAACCTCTACCCGTCCTAAATCCACACTGTTCCTCACCATTTACTCCCTCTGTTCATCTCCTAATCCTCTCAATCAGGATCCTCCCATAAGCCTTCCCAACTACACTTAACAAGCTAATCCCTCTGAAACTACTACATTAACACTTGTCCCCAATTCCCTTGTAAAGTGGAACTATACAGGCACTCCTCCAGTCCTCCGGCACTCTATCCTCTCTTCAGCAAACATTAAATAACCTCACCAGCCAGTCCACCATCACTGAACCTCCCTTTTTTAGACATTCTGCATGGCATCCATCGAGACCAGGTGCCTTACCTGCTTTCATCATCTTAACAACTGCCTTCACTTCATCCTTCCTCATTTCTCCTCCATTTTCCTCACTCATCACGGTCATTTTCTTAGCATTTCCCACTGCAGCTGTCTTTCCCTCCCTATCCTCCTTCACATTTAGCAACTCCCTAAAATATTCTGCCCATCTTCCCCTTACTGCCTTCTCTTCCATTATCATCTCTCCATCTGCAGCTTTTACTTTTTCTTCTCTACTTGATTCGCCTCCTTTTCCTCTTTTAATTTCTTTCCAAAACATATTTTAATTACTTTCAAAAATTTCTGTCATACTCTTACCCCATTTCACATCTGCTCTCCTCTGCCTCCTTTACCTTTTGCTTTACTTCCCTTTTCTTTTCTTTGTACCTCTCATATGACTCCCTTGTCCTATTTTGTAACCAATCTGTGAAAGCTCGCTTTTTCTCTTCTACAACCTTCTTTGTTTCCTCATCCCACCATTCACTACCCTTCCTTCTATTTCCTCCTGTCCTTCTTGTTCCACACACCATCCTTGCACACTTTGTGACTCTCTCCTTGAACCATGCCCATTCCTCCTTCACACCTAGCTCTACTCTATCCTTCACTCCCTCCCACTCCTCCTTCAGCTTCTTTTTGTACTCCTTCTCCTTTTCTTTTTCATTTAAAGAGTTCACTCTAAGCACCTCCCTACCTTTTGTCCCCTTCCTCTTTCTCCATCTATCCTCCACTCTCAACTTCCCTTCCACCAAAAAATGATCTGATATTCCCCCACCCTCTCCCCTTAGTACATGTACATCCTGAACTCTTCCTATCATAATCCTATTTACCACTACATAATCCATTAACGCTCTATCTACCATCCTTCCATCCACCACCCTCTCCCATGTGTACTTATGCTTGACTTTCTTCCGAAACACTGTATTTGCTATCATCAACTCTTTCTAGACACATTTCCACCATTAACTCTCCACTACGATTCTTTCCTGGAACTCCACATTTCCCAACCACTCCATCAACTGGACCATTTCCTACCCTAGCATTAAGGTCTCCCAGTAATAATACATTGACATTTCTCCCTAAATCCTCTATGCACTCATTTAAATCTATCCAAAAGGCCTCCCTTTCTTCTACACTCTTCTCACTGCCAGGCCCATATACATTTACAAAGACCCACATCTCCTTTCCCAGTTTCACCTTCATCCACATTATCCTTAAGGAAACCTCCTTCCACTCCACTACACGTTTACCTATCTCTTCACTTACTAGAATAGCCACCCCTTCCCTCCCTTGCCCTCTCTTCACTCCTGATAACCTCCCACTTACACTCCCAAACTTACACTCACCCTTCCCTTTCAACTTAGTTTTACTCAAAGCCAACACATCCATCTTTCTTCTCACAAACATACTACCTATCTCTTCCCTTTTACTCTCATCTGTACCACATCCACGCACATTAAAAGACCCAAACCTTAGGGTGCTGGTCCGAAAACTCCCAGACCCTCTTATGCCTTTACTTTTTCTTTTAGGAATGTCCCCTGTGGGGCTACAAGGAGAAGGATGCCTAGTCCCAATCCCCGTCCCTTTCTTCTCGCCTCTTACGATCCAAGTGGAAATACTTGGTGGCAGTATTCTTTTCCCCCACCACAGGGAATTCCCCCACCACAGAAAATGAATACTCAGAGAAATGGTACAGGACAGCAACAAGGGGTTGGGGGACAGCATAACGGAGGGACAGTCATAGTATAAAAGTGTCATCATTTCTCTATGAGCAGAGTTTTCCTCTATCATAGACAAAATAATGTGTGGCTGTATGCTACTTTGCCACAATAACAAGCAGCCAATACCCCAGACGTTAATTTTAATTGAAATAAGCTATGAAACTCTTCCCCCCACCAGCAAGTGCAGTATAAACGATCCAAGTGAGTATGACTTCACTCCATGCCAGCTGTGAACTGCCCAGTAAACTAGTTAGGCAGCCACAAGAATTTATAGTTCAGTGAAACCTCTCATTAACGGACGTTAATTAGCTGTGTTTGCGGTGTTTTCGCTGCGTTTTCGGTGTTCTGGAGTGGTTTTTGCGTGGCATAGTGATTGCACCAAAAACACGGCAAACACAGCTAATTAACGTCTGTTAATGAGAGGTCTCACTGTTCCTGTGAGTAAATTTGTATACGGATTACAAGAGATTCCAGACCTGGAAGTCGGTAGAATTGAGAAAGGGAGAGAAATACTGTAACGTCTTATGAAGTAGGGCCAGCACTAAAGCGAATGAAGAGGGGAAAGGTTGCCGGATGCGATGGGCTGCCTACAGAAATCTATCAGGGGTCGCAACCCCAAGTGAGTCATTTTGTGGGGTCACAAGCAGGTAATATATATACATACATATTGACTTGGGGTTACACTGACATTGAACATTTAAAAGTTCTGAATGGGGTTGTGCTAAGAAAAGCTTGGGAACCCCTAATGTAAAGGGATGGAAGGGATGCTAATTCTGTATCTGGTGTGTATGTTCAGTGCTGCATATAAAACAGCATCAGTACCAACAGAATGGAGCAGAGCTATGATATATCTAATTTTCAAGAAGGGGGACTAGACAGACTGTAATGATTATAGAGGTATTTGTATTTTACCTCGTGTAGGAAATATATACGAAAGAATATCAGAGGCCAGAGGATAGTAGTTTAAAGGAAGGTTGTTGAATGGCAATATATGATTACCAACCTGGAAGGGGTACCTTTGACTTGATTTTTGCATGGAGGATGCTATTGAGAAGACATGGGAGTAGAATGTTGAAGAACATGGTTTTCTTAGACTTACAAAAGGCCTTTAACAGATTATCAAGTAGGAAACTTTGAGGAGTGTTTGGGGAGACCCAGGATTAGGTACGTACCCATCTTCTTGCAGTAAGGGGACTGCACATTAGAACATAAGAATGAAGGAGACGGCAAGAGACCATAAGGCCTACACTAGGCAGTTCCGTATCCATCACCACCTGTCATCCCCATCCATAAAGTTGTCTAATCGTTTCTTAAAACAACTGATAGTTTCAGCGCTTACTACATGGTTACTAAGTTTATTCCATTCGTCGACCACCCTATCAGTAAACCAATTCTTGCCTATTTCCTTTTTAAATCTAAATTTGTCCAGTTTATAACCATAACTGCGAGTCCTGCCCTGTTGTTTTAATATGATGACCTTGTTTGCATCACCCTTGTTAAAGCCTTTGATCCACTTGAACACTTCTATTAGATCACCCCGCACTGCTGAAAGTGGAGTGATCTGTGAATATGGAACTTAAAACTGGTTTGAAATAGGAAATAGAGTAAGATGTGGAATAAGATGTGGAAGATTATTGTCACCACTGTTTGTCATCTTGTAGATGGACTGCATTGTGAAGGAAATAACCCAGGTTGAGAACAACATGAAAATGTTTACATATGCATATGATATAGCGCTTATAACTGAAGACCTGGAAATATATATTATTATTTATATTGTTATAATTTTCATTTTATTTGACTTTTCTTTCATCATTATTTTTTTCACATCCGACCTAGTTATAGACCAAAAGTTGTCCTGTTGGAATGCTCCGCCTTTGTAATCCTTTGTAATACTTTTGAAGTAAACAGATAGTCTGCGCTGTTGACAGAGATGGGAATGGAACTGAATGCCCAAAAATGTGAACACTTGACTGTGAATAGAAATGTGGGAAAACAAGTTAGAATAGACAGCTTAGTATCTAGAAGCTTATCTTACAGCAAAGGGGATATGCTTTTGGGAATAAGTGAAAGAATGAGGAAATACAATACAGAATTGCACAGGCTCTACCAACTCCTTAGGGATCCCTCAATACCACAAAGATGATGAAAACTAATTTTATGATTGTATTAAAATCAAAACTGTGCTCTGGATGTGAGACCTGGAAACTGGCCATTAAGAGTGGAAGTAAATTCCAGGCAGCAGAGACGAGAACACTAAGAACTATCTACAGACAGACAAGATTGGACTGAATGAAGTATGAAGTTATAAGAGAAATATTGGGAGTGGAGAGTGTGCTGAAATATATGGAGAGGGGATAGTCAAGATGGTATGAACATATCAGGAGAATGGAGGAATAAAGATACCCTAAGAAGTTTTATGATTGGAAACCAAAAGGTAGAAGACCAGTGGGATGCCTAAAGATCAGATGGAGACAAAATATCCAACAGGCCTTGCTTAGGAGGGGAACTTCACTTGAAGATATCAAGAGGGGAAGAAAGTATGAAGATCGTCAACATTGGAGAGATGTAATATGGTGCAGCAACTGTCAGGTTTAATAAGAGGGTGAGAAGAAGTGGTGAGAATCGTTTCATTTATTTAGTTTTTAAATGATAAGGACAAAATAAATAAATTCAACAACAATATAAAATACAATTTAGACATACATATATACAATTTTTTTTTTTTACAAAATTAGTAGTTGAAAAGGGAGAGTGAGAAGCAAAGCTTATGGGGAGTTGCTCTCCCTTTAAGGAAATTTTATTTATTTATTTATTTATTTATTTTTTTATTATTATTTTTTTTGGGGGGGGGGGAACAGAAGGGGGTGGGTTACCGCCAATCAAGTGGAGCGGTTCTTAACCTGGGGTACCTGTACCCACAAGAGGTACGAAACCTTAATCCTGGGGGTACGAGACATGATGGCCAGTGCAACAGTACTGTATATTTACCATGAGAAAGCATAATGAGCATTCATTGTATTCCACTGATTGACATATCTAATTTGAAATAAAAAGAGTACCTTTGTTCAGTAATATACATCTAATAATTTCTCAGCAAGGTTTGTATCAATAATCCTTTTCATATGTTTGCGTTGTACTTATATTGGATGGGGGTACGAATTTTTTTACTGAGATAAATAAGGGGTACAGGCACTGAAAAAGGTTAAGAACTACTGCTGTAGATGTAGTGTATTGCTGTATTGCTTCTGACCCAGGGTGATGGGCGGAAGATAAGTATGACCCTTTATCCAAGAGGAGCTAAGATAAGAGGGAGGAAAGGGTGGTGGAAGGGAGTGGTATGGGTGGGCATACGTATGTGCCTCTGATTTGGCTACCTTCCTTATAAAGGGGAAAAAACCCATTGTATATATATAGATAATTTTATTTATCTATTTTTCTTTTTTCAGCTACAATATGGTGGACCTGATACTGTAACTGAGAATGCAGTCAATGTATGAGATGTGTCTTCTATGCTGTGCCAGTATCATATATTACAATACAGCCTGAATTCTAGTTCTGTAGTGGAGTAGTAAGTACACAAACCTACACTACCAAAGAGACCTTTACCCCATGTAAGGGAGGTAGAGGTGGATGGAGGGGTAGTGCATGGGTGGGGATGAAATGGGTTAGAGTGGAATTATGCCTTTTGACTTTGGCTACCTCCCTGGTAAGGGGGGAAGAGCCCTTGATTTGTGTCTGGGTATGTATATGAGGGAGGTGGCAAAGTCGTATACCCACTGTTCGTCTTTCCCATACTCGTCAAAAAACCTATTTGTTGTCTGCTCTGTCTGAGCTCCTTGTTGTTGAAGGGTTATTACTGTGCCCTGCCCTCTTCCTGGGTCAGAGGCAATGCAGCAAGACATAGCAACTCCACAACAGGGACAGACAGCTAAAGCTGGGTTATCCCCATAGCTTCACTACATGCTAACACACCTTTTCTGCCCCTCATCCACTTGCAAATTTGCAGACCAGAGAAGATGAAATCTCTTGCACTTAGATTGGCCCATGTGCACACAGAAGACACACAACCTTAATGTGCCTTATTGCAGGGGCTGCCAAACTTTTTTTTTTTTTTTTTTTTTTTTTTTTTTTTTTTTCAACAGCGGACCACACAGCATTAGCTGCCTGATGTGTGATGATTTGATGATGCACCACAATACTCACATTATAAAATATAGTTATGGTTGTATCACTTATACTCTTTCACTCTGAATATTCATAACCACAGAAATAATAATAAAGCCAGTTCACAGAATATATGGTTCACTCGGCTACAACTACGAAATAAATATAATCAAAGTGCCACCATCATCCTTGTATATCCCCTTACGCCTCGTGATGCCTACCTAGGCATCATCGTATGCAAGTGGTTAACCGAGAGACTGACGAGCTTGTTGGGGCTGCATAACCATCTTGCTTAATACAAAACTGTGAATACACGCCTTTGTACGACTCGGTGGCGCAGTTGGTAGAGCACTGAATTGCTACGATAGTGGCCTGGAGTTCCTGGTTCGAATCCTGCCCAGGGCCGAAATTATTTCGGTACCGCTGCGCTTCGGGTCGTTACTCTGACTCTCGTGGGCGGGGAGTTGGGGGTGTGTGTGTGTGCAAGGTCATAGCATTACCCATAGATCGGACCTACGAGCTCTGAGCTCTCTTCCAGGTGGGAAATAGCTGTTGATCACGAGTCCAACACGTGATCCAAAGACCAAGTGAATACGAAAGATAACAACCGACATGCCTATTTACCATTACACAAAATACAATACAGACGCTCCTCTACTTACGTTCATTTGTTTTACGTTTTTTCGTTTTTACGTTTGAACAGACTTTAAAAAAAAAATTGTATTTTTTTTTTTTTGAGTGAATTTTTGAGTTTAGCGCGCTCTCTGTACTACGAGATGTTCAAACGATACTTACGCATGACGCTGCGTCCATTGTTTACATGGCACAAATGACAGATTGAACGTGCCTTGCCTCCTCCTCCTCCTCCCCCTCCTCCTTCTCCTCCACCATCTCACTTTATGTTGCTTGAATTTAATTTATTTGAAATTAATGTTATTATTTTACAATGTTATGTTTATAATTAATGCTTAAGGGGTGTTTTATAAGATGCGGTAATAGAATTTATGGATGTATAGTACAGTATGAACGGTCATACATTACTGGAACGTACAGTAACAACTTACGTTCATTTTCACGTTACATCCGGCCGTTCGGAACGTAACTAAAACGTAAGTTGAGGAGCGTCTGTATACACATACACAAAAGATAAATACAACCGACATATTTATGTACCATTACACAAAATACAATATACAGTCGAACCTCGAAAGCCCGGACCCCGAATGCTCGGAACCTCGTATGACCGGTCGAAATGAACAAAGGGCGGGCTTTTCAAGCAAAGTTTCCTATTTGTCCGGTAGGTGGCAACGACGGCCGTACACGTGTACTCAAAACCGGCCCAGTCAAGCCGCCACCAGGGCTGCCGTTTCGTAGAATTTTGTACCAAAACGTAGTAAAATAGCGGCATGTGGCAACTGCACAATAACATGAGGAATTGTTTTCTACATATCAGCGGGCTGTTAAAAGCATTCAAAAACTCAAAATTTTGTTTAAAAATCGTAGAACTAGTTATCAAATAATAAGTGGTACAACCACTCCTCGTTTAACGACGACAATAATATTGGGACCAGCGTCCCCGTCGTTAACCGAATTGGTCATTAAGCGAAAGTGTATACATATACGTACATGTACAATGTCCAGCAATACATGTATCTTTATTTTTGTGTATTTTCCCTCTTTTATACAGTATTTTAAAGCTTTATTTACTGTTTTGATAGTACAGAAAGCCCTCAAATAACGCGGTGGTTAGGTTCCTGAAATTATCGTGTATGACCAAATCCGCGTATGCTGACATTCCATATTAAATACCGGGGTATTTTTTTTAGTTTCGACCACGGGCGCAATATAGCAATAGAAAATTAATTATTAATTTTGTAAATGAAAATGTATCAACGTAATATGCAATTTTGTGGGCGAAAATGAAAATAAAAAATATCTTGCTACAAGCAAATTTGCTAATGAACGAAGTCGGTAGCATAGGATCGGGACGCCATCTTGTCGTCTGTCAATTGACGGCCTCGGTACTTCCGACAGTACCTCGCCAGGTATATTTTCTTTAAGGAATGTTATGGAGCGAAGATACATGCATTCCTCCAAGCTGCAAGAACTTTGTATACCCCGCAAACTGAGAGAGTGGTTGGAAAGCCCGCCAACGTCTCTCACGACGACGACAACGAGGACGAGCCGGGTGACATTTAATTTGCAGGTAATGATTTATTAAACACAGGTTAGGTTAAGTTAGTTTAGTTTAGGTTAGACGAATTTATCATCCTTTCATTTCTTGGATGTCGGCATCTATCATAACAAACATGGCGTACCATTCGTCCGACACGACTTCGTTACTTACGAAATCTGTTTCAGCACCTTTTATATATATATATATATATTATATATATATATATTTCCGCTCACAAAATTGCATATTACGTTGATACATTGTAATTTACAAAATTGATAATTAAATTTCTATTGCTATATTGCGCCCATGGTCGAAACTAAAAATTTACCAATACCGTTATATACTGTACCCCAGGTAGTTTTTGCAGCTTGCAGGATGGTAATGTAGACCTAAACTTCAGAACACTTTACCTCACAGCTAATATCCACCGTACAAGTTCATTTATAACATCATACAAATTTGCCTCAGCCAACTTATCGTACACGACGTCGTAACTTCGGGAGATTTACGTTAAACGAATATTGGTCTGTCATAAAGCCCATCGTTACTCCGCGTTGTCGTTAACCGAGTAGGTCGTTAAACGAGGAGTGGTTGTACATCAAGATATGACTTTTATTGGTAATTGTGTTACTTATAAAATATTATACCCCAAAAGATAAGTTGCTTTCTTTTAGCGATAATAAAAAAAAAAAAAAAATAAAAAATCTATATCTTACTGAATATGTTAGGGCATGTGGGCCTTATATACATTCAAGAATAAAAAAACCTAGAACCAACATTTTCTCAAAATTTGACAAATATATCTTGCTATGAAAGTCTGCACACGCCCGAGAAAAATGTATGCCCCGGTATGGCAACACTCCCATTCTACATGGCAGTGTAGAAAACGCGGCAACCCTGGCCGCCACCACTGTCCCGCGGACAGGGTTGCCGCGGATTGGAGATGCCAGGGATTGGAGATGGTTAAAGGTAATGGAGAAAAGTGGGAGGTGAGCCAGCTGTTGTTTGCAGATGACACTGCGCTTGTAGCAGTATCAGAGGAGGGATTGACGAAGTGACAGAGTTTGGGAGAGTGTGTAAAAGAAGGAAGTTGAAGATAAATGTAAGGTGATGAGATGTACAAGGGGTGAAAGTGGCAGCAGACTAGAAGTGAGCATTAAGGGAGAGAGACTGGAGTAAGTGGATAGTTTTAGATACTTGGGTGCAAATGTGGCAGAAAAGTGGAGTGGAGGTGGAGGTGAAATATAGACTGACAGAAGCGAGTAAATGCCTTGGTGGATTAAAAAGTGTAATGAAAAATGGACATTTGGGAATGGATTCTAAGAGGAGATTGTATGAAGGAGTGATTGTGCCGACAGCACTATATGGGGCAGAAGCATAAAACATAAAGAGAGGAAGAGAGAAGGAGTTTGAATGTGTTTGAGATGAGGTGTCTAAGAATTATGATGGGGCTTACTAGGCTAGATAGAGTAAGAAATGAGGAGGAGAATGGGGTTAGTAAAGGAATTGGGAGATAGGATGGATTAAAGAGTTTTGGGATGGTTTGAACACATGGAAAGAATGAGTAAAGAAAGACTAATAAAAGAGGTATGGAAGGCAGATGTGGAGGGAGTGAGCATGAGGGGGCAACCTAGGATGAAATGGATAGATGGATGGGGTGAAGAGGGCTTTGGGGAAGAGGGGAATGTCTGTTGAGGAAGGACGGGAGAGGACAGAAGACAGGTGTGAATGGAGAATGGTTGTATATGGATGATGTGATGCATGAGGTGGAATGGGTGGTTGAGGTAGTATGTGTGAGAAAAATTTGACGCAGCCCGAAGGGATTTCTCACAGTCTTCTCCTTTTCTGCATGGGGGGTGACAGAGAGGAGGGGTCGCCGATTTAATGAAGCGGCTTTGCTGTGGATGTGCTGTGTCTTGCAACAGTGCCTCTGACCCAGGGCAGTGGACAAGATACAGGGATGACCTGTCATCCAGGAGATGCCAAGATAAGAGGGAGGGTGGAGGGAGGAGGAGAGTGGAGTGTATTGGGGATGGAATGGGTGGGAATGGTTTTTATGTCTTTGTTTTTTGGTTACCTCCCTTGTAAGGGGGAAAAGCCTTTGGTATATGTATGTATGTTAGCACACTGTATTGTAATATAAGGTGTTCTATAGAATATGTAAAAAACATTAACATGCTATTGATGTGATGCTAAAACTTGGGTCATTTCATGATTGTGTTGCTCAACTCGGCTTGGGTTATTCCCTTAAGCTTCATACCAGGAACAAACTGTCTTGGAGGCCAAAGCCAGTTCTGCTGTAAAAAGTCAAAACACGTTAACTCAAATTCTTGTTCTGAGTAAATTGATGGTAAAAGTTTGAATGCTTGTTGTTTTTGCTATTTATATCTGCACCTTGTAATTTTGCAAACCTAGGGATTGACATTAGAAATGTTGCTTTATGGTATAAGGTTCCCACAAAATGTTGAGCAAATAGTCGATGCATTATGCCTTCTGATAATGTAGAAGACATGTGGAGTTAATGCAGTTTGCCTTTTTTTTTTTTTTTACCCTGATACAATGGTAAGACTGGATTAACCCACCATAAGCATAAAATTTATCTTTCTGCTGATTCCATAGATACCAAAAGTTATGAAAATCGCATTTTTTGGAGTTAATCTCTTCAATACGAGTCAAATTCTTGCGTGCAGTATCAGATGCCTAATGTATGATGCACCATACAACTTGCATTGTAAAATATAAAATCACTGTTGTATTACTCATTCTCTTTTACTCCGAGTAATAATAAACACAGAAAACATTATCAAACAAGTTCACAGAATTCAGGGGTTACTCGGCTACAGCTTAAAAAAAAAGAAAAAAAAAATACAATCAATACTCCGACGCTGGCATTCTTGTATCTCCACTCACGCCTTATGATGCTCTCGTAGGCATCATCGTATTAAAGAGGGTAATGCATTCAGCCTTTTTACAGCAGAGCTACTTGAAGGCCACAGGTCTTTTGCAAAAGTTACCAGTGGATGATGGTGTGAATGATGTAAAGGTTAAGTATTAGGAGCCTCGAGGTGAGGTTCTGGAGAAGCATTTGGTAAAGGCATTATGGCAGTATTGTAGTGTTGTGATATGAAGGGGAACCAAAGAAGGAAATCAACGCAGTGGTCTTTATCTTTCTATTCACCGAATTGGGCGAGAATATGGCGAGCGTGAGGTCTGCTGCTTGTAGATCCTCGATCCGATGCTAGGAGACAGAAAGTCTTTGAGCTGGTCGAGTTTTTGCTGTTGCTGGTGGAGAGACTCTTCTGAATTCTGGATTCCAAGGAAAGACCACCTCGCTTGCGCGGGATCGGTTTTTGTGGGAGGGGAAGAATGTAGGAAAATGAAAAGATAGTAGCGTATAAAAGAGGGCTATTGCCACCGGGCGATTTGCGAGCCATTAGGGGTTTATTTGTGGTCGTGGCTTGGGAGAAATGGACCGGGAGCTTGGAGGGCAGCACTTGACGCCGGGGTTAGGATTCTGCCCTCTGTTGGCAAGAGGCCGTCATTTAAATCCTGGTAGCGGCTCACAGTCAGGTCTCTGTTTCTGACTAGTCTTCTAATTGGCTGTCTTCCCTTTGGCTATGGGCCAATTGCGAGCCGTGGTGAGCGAGCACACTTCCACTCACGTTGGTGACGTCATCAGTCCCGGCTTGGTCTGCTTGGGAGACGGTTGGAGGGTGGAGTACCGCCATTACAGAATGCCTCCAAATGCTCTGATGCTGTTTTTGGCAGGTACAAGTGGCAATTAGTCTGTTAGGTTATTCTAATCTGCTGATTCTTGAGCATTGTCTGTACAAATGAAGTCTTTGCAATGGGCAAAAAAAGTAGCATTAAATGCACAACATACTTTTATACATTCAAGATTGGTTCTTGGGGTCATAAATGGTCAGGTAACACGAACTCAAGTCCTGCATGTCCTTTTTAGTTAAATGCAAGAATAACCTCTTCATATATAATACTTGTTATTCTAAGTGCCTCAGATTTGTAGAATAGTTTCTCCTTATAAGGGGAAAATAATATATAGCTCATGGATATTAAGAAGATATGTATGTGCAAGGAGAAGTAAGCTAAGATGGCTATATTGTCTTAATATATAATGGATATATTGATACTGACTTTTATTACCTTCCATATATGTATTTACCTAGTTGTATGTACCTAGTTGTATTTTGCGGGAGAAGAGCTATGCTCGTGGGGACCTGTATCTTTCCACATCCAGTTCTTTCAGTTGTGTATAGTTTTAGCGCTTACTGTTTTCTCTTTTAATTTATTCCATGTATCTATCACTTTATGTGGAAAACTATTCTTTTTCAGATCTCTTCTGTAACTGTCCTTCTTAAGTTTCTTCTTGTGTCCCCTTGTACTTCTATTGTCCCATTTAAGTAGATCATCCCTGTCAAGGATTTCCATCCCTTTCATAATTCTATATATGTGTGTGTGTCTATGCCGAGGTCATACAGCATTGCTTCTGACCTGGGTAGTGGGATTCCTTCATCCACGAGAAGCAAAGATGGGAGGGGAACAAATAGGTGATGGATGGGTCAGGGGTTAGGTGTGTGCTATGGTGGTTTATCTTTTAAGAAGAATTACAAAGGCGGAGAACGCGGACTCCTAGGAGACCTTTTGATCCATAACTAGGTCGTATGCAAAAAGATATATGCAAGATAATGATAAATAAATAAAAATTATGTTTGATTTGATGGTGTTTGGTAGATAGTTTTACTCCACCAGGCCAACACGTAGTGTCCACCTCCAAGTTTCTGCAGCCTTCACAAGGGAATTTTGTCCATTTGGGCAACCTGGGACATCTAATTTAACCAGGAACATATCCAATTGGTTTGAGAGAGTCCACTGAGCAGTCTGTTTTATCTCGTATATCTCTAGGTTGGCAGTTAAACAGTCTAACAGATTTCCACCTGAAACTATTATACTGTATAGTTCCAGCTTTCCATGTGGCACAGGATTTACAACACATATAAATAATAAGTAAAATAAATGCTTAGGTATAGTTAGATAGTAAATAAACAGGTAAATAGTAAATAATAAACAGACAAATAATAAACTAGTATAAAATAAATGGCAGAATGTAAAATAAATGGCAGTATATTATAAATGGTAGGGTAAGATACTTGTGGTCTATATGTAGATAGTACCTTTTGATGCTTGGTATGCCATCGGACTTTGCCCAACGTGACTTCATCGTGCACGAAATTCACGTTGACATACGTAGGTAAAATAATCAAGCACTTGTTGAACACGACCATGATTCACAATAGCACGATTTGAATAGCCCGCTGGATCTTGTTGTAAGCCAATGTCTGGATACCTAACCCATTTTTTTCCCCATAAGACCAGTTATTCACTCGACACTAATTTCATCCTGAACGGTGGGCTAAGTAGCTTAATGCACGTGTTGGGTGAGGTCTGACTGTATGTGTAGATAGTACTTAAATTTTTGATGAAGGGAGTGATTGTGTGTGAATAATATTTTGATGCAGCCCAAAGGAAATTCTCCATGTCTTCTTTCTGCATGAGGGGATGGAGAGGGGAGGGGTTGCCGATTAAATTAAACAGCCTTTCTACAGATGTGCTGTGTCTTGCTGCATTGCTTCTGACCCAGGGCAGTGGGCGAGATGCAGGGATGACCTATCATCTAGTAGGAGCTAAGAGAAGAGGGAGGGAGGGGTGTGAATGGGAGTGGAGTGCATTGGGATGAAATGGGTGGGAGTGGAACTATGCCTTTTGACTTTGGCTACCTCTCTTGTAAGGGGGAAGAAGCCCTTGATATATATGTATATACGTGTGCTACTTAATACTGTGGTAATTGTTGTTTGGGTATCGTAATGTGTACCTTGGGTTCGGTGTTTTCCATCAAAGCATTACGGTAATTTCTTTCGATTAAGGAACCTTTTCCGAATCTTCGAACCACGACTATTATAACTTTAAATAAAATACGATTAAACTACCCTCCCTTATATTTATTGAATCTATAAGGTAATTTTGGTTTGAAAATCAGGAAACTTTGAGAATTTGCTTAAGGTTAAACTTAACCCGTGGCTTCGAGTTTTTCGAACACGTATAAGAGTGCCACCGAATACAGCTACTTTCGTTGACCTACTCGGATCACCCAGAGCTCTGGAACCTGATACTCCTATCTTGAAACTTTACTTTGTTCCCAATGGGTGAGTACCTACAAGTATGTTCATTACCTGTTCTTATCATCCTGTATATATTAAATTTGTGATGCTTCGGGATCTCGGTAATGTCACAAGAATTAAAAATAGTCTTGTAACTTCATACGAAGTGCCCCCTCCCAACAATTTAAAACTTGGATGAAGTTATGGCTTGAGAGAACGTGACTCAGAATTGTTTAGAGAAAACGTGAGCAAGACATATAAAGGGGTGACTAATCTTTCTGAATGTCCTAATTGTGGAATGAGATAGATAGACTTTATTTGGCAATGAATCAATGTACATGAAGTGCAAATAATGACAAGAACACATAGTTCGAAATAATAAATGTAAATTGCCGAGAATAACACAAAAAAGCATGTACGCTTATTTCCATTGTGGTCCTCATCAGGTTATTATTCTACACTAAGTCACACGGACGACATACGTAGGGGGTTGAGGGGACCAGAGACACTCATGAGTAATACCAGTCAGTACACATATGACACATAAACATTGTTATAGTTTTGCTAATATTACTGAAATGTTTGTACACATAGGAACATTGAGTCCAAAAATTTGAGCACCATCCAAAAGGAACATTGCGTTAAGCAAAGGAACAACAAAATAATGTTAAAATGTAACAAAATAGTATGAGTGAGTACTATATCGGAGTAGTACCATTAATAATATACTGCATTTTTCTACATCTGTATCAACATGTATGAGTGAGTACTATATCAGAGTAGGACCATTAATGATATACTACAATATTCTACATCTGTAACAACATGTAGTTATAGTGAATCCTACACTGCAGCTAGGGTTACCTATTAATTAAATCTAACATTTAACCTGAATCTCAGAACGGAGTGGGCAATTACTATGAGCACCAAGGAGTAGTACATTATAACCTGAAGCACCAGAGGTAGGGTACAGAGGACCAGTACTCGAATGAGTAAAACAACAAGAATAAGGAAAAAGGTCAGATCATAACTTCTCGGAACCTACCTGAGACATATGCCATATTATGACTGGCAAAACAAAGGTGGAAACCAATTTGTAAACATCAACCATTGTCATGCTGAACTGAACTTCTGAAGAACAAAAAAAAAAAAAAAAGGGGAGGGGAGGGGAGGTCAGAACAGTTATGAGTGAACGCAGATATGGATGGTATTACTCATGGAATCAGGTATCCCTCACTAAGCTAGTAGTACACAAAATCAAGGCTGTTCTCTGTCCATAGCTGAGACATATTAGATTATATATCTAATTATAATAATAATAATAATAAGTAATAATATGTATCTAGTTAGATTATTTAATTCTAGTTCATAAATTGCCGTTTCATTGAACGCCATTGACCACAATTTGAATTTTATTCACTTACGTTGTTGACGTACTGATTTCAGTAAATAGATTTAAATGTTACTTGAATAATTGGATTACAGGTAATATATATTTTTCCGTATTAAATAATTAAATGTGAAATTGCATGGTTAGGTTTAACTGTAAGACAATCATTGAATAATCGTGGATAATGAATATTAGGGAAACTGTTGAGAAAATCAAAATATTGCTCTACATTGAAATTGTCGAAAACAAAAGAATGTTTAAAATTAACTCCGAAAACTTGGAAATACAGTTCAAGTTACGTGCCTACAATTTAAAATATGCGTCTCTAGTAACTTTGTTTTGAATTTATCGATAATTATCCACATAGACTATTTATCTAATAATCAATGTAGCATAGCTGTACAGAAAACTGCAAATGTCTTTTAAACATTCGTTTTATTATATCTTGTATATTTATTGAATAACCAGGACTGTCACTTCCACGTAGTGCTCCCTGGGTAACGCTAACGACAGCGGTAGACCACGACAGGTCTAGCTAGCCGGTGGCCTTATTATACAGCTCAAGTAACACAGATGATGCCTCGG
>NC_134784.1:26011168-26016141 GCF_046742065.1 Oratosquilla oratoria
AACTGGTTGAGTTTGTGTACGCATATCATATACGTACACAATGTATATTTTAATGAATAAATGAATATATTTAAATTCATAAGTGGATGAAGTAATGGATAGATAACTCAGTCATTCTTCTACTCTTTTATACTCTTTTACATCATCATCCTTATCATTATCATCATTATCATCATCATCATCATTATCATCATGATCATGATCATCATCATGATCATGATCATCATCATGATCATCATCATGATCATCATCGTGATCATCATCACGATCATCATCATGATCATGATCATGATCGTGATCATCATCATCATCATCATCATCATCATCATCATCATCATCATCATCATCATCATCATCATCATCATCATCATCATCATCATCATCATCATCATCATCATCAATTTCCAAGAACAACAACAACAGCAATGAGACAAGTAACTTCTTGCGTGAAATTACTCTCAGATGGAGTGCTCACTCTCACACCTGTTCACTCTCACGCGCTTATACCAAAAGTACACACACACACACACACACACACACACACACACACACACACACACACACACACACACACACTTTGCTTATTTGCTTAGGACAGTACGTCACTAATTGACGGCGACAGTGCTCCGGTGAGGTGAGATGGTTTTGAGTGAAGCTGGGTGGTGATGCCGAGGTCTTTGTCGCCGATGCCAGTAAAGGTGACTGTAGAGCGCAATTCTTGGCCCGCATAGCCTTCCACAACCCGGGCAAGTAAGATCTGGATCAGGTGGATAAATTCTATTTTCGATTTGTATACATATGTGTACATGTGTGTATATATGTATATGTATGTATATATGTATATATATTTGTATATATGTATATGTATGTATATATGTATATATATTTGTATATATGTATATGTATGTATATATGTATATATATTTGTATATATGTATATGTATGTATATATATGTATGTAATATATGTGTATATATGTGTATATATGTATGTATATGTATATATGTATATGTATGTAAGTGTATATGTATATGTGTTGTATTTGTGTATATGTATATATGTGTATGTGTATATGTGAATATGTATGTGTGTGTGTGTGCGTGTATGTGCGTATATGTATGTATATGTGTATATGTATGTATGCGTGTGTGTGTGTATGTGTGTGTGCGTGTGTGTGCGTGCGTGTGTATATTTATATGTATATATATATATATATATAATTATATAATTATATATATATGTATATATTATATATATTATATATATATATATATACATATATATATACGTGTGTATGTACGTGTGTGTGTGTGTGTGTATATGTATGTGTGGTTTATGCCAATATGGTGAATAAATCTTAATAACTTACGATCCTGAGGAGTTGGTATGGTGAGCAATTGCCCACGAAAAACCTTTAAACTACGGCCAAAGTCTTGTAGACTCTGACAGCAAAGGCAACTGACCTTCACCAATGGTTGCTGGGGTCGAACCCGGGTCATTCTGTTGACTAGACAGGACTAAAAGCGATCTGTGAGTCTTGGAAAATAACTCGATAATCACTAATATGGCAACATTCCCTGGGAATTAGTTGTTACCGTAAAGTAAGTCTTTATGACTTGTATCTAGTGTTTGGAGCAGTGAGAGTCCACCATTTCCTCTCCTAGTGTAATGGTTCCTCTCCTAGTGTAATGGTTAATGTATCATCTTCCTCTGTATTACAGGTCATTGTAATACATCTTCTTGCTAAGCCTAGCCTAATGGACACTAATGGACTAAAACGCCTTTATTTCGTTTAAGGTCTGATGGCTCGACATATCCTAAGGTGATATGATAGCGGTGGAGGGAGGGAGGCGGAGGTGGAGGGGAGGGAGGGGGGGGACCTTCCCTCAGACGAATAAAATCGCCCAGCGGAAGATAAGGTGAGTAGATGAAGTAAGATTTCATGAGATGAATAAAAAGGTGTGACAGTGGTTTTGCATTGTTGTATAGTGTTGTGTGACTGGTAGGGTAGAGAGGAAGAGAGAGAGAGAAGGAGAGAGAGAGAGAGAGAGAGAGAGAGAGAGAGAGAGAGAGAGAGGGGGGGAGAGAGAGGAGAAGGAGACGAAGGAGAGGGAGAGGGAGAGAGAGAAGGAGAAAGAGAGAGAGAAGGAGAAAGAGAGAGAGAGAGAAAGAGAGAGATTGAAGGAGAGAGAGAGAGAGAAGGAGAGAGAGAGAGACGAAGAGAGAGAGAGAGAGAAGGAGAGAGAGAGAGAAGGAGAGAGAGAGAGAGAGAGAAGGAGAGAGAGAGAGAGAGAGAGAGAAGGAGAGAGAGAGAGAGGGAGAAGGAGAGAGAGAGAGAGAAGGAGAGAGAGAGGAAGAAGGGGAGAGAGAGGGAGAAGGGGAGAGAGAGGGAGAAGGAGAAGGAGAGAGGGAGAAGGAGAGAGAGAGAGAGAGAGGGAGAAGGAGAGAGGGAGAAGGAGAGAGAGAGAGGGAGAAGGAGAGAGAGAGAGGGAGAAGAGAGAGAGGGAGAGGGAGAAGGAGAGAGAGAGGGAGATGGAGAGAGAGAGGGAGAAGGAGAGAGAGAGAGAGAGAGAGGGAGGGAGAGAGAGAGGGAAGGAGAGAGAGAGGGAGAAGGAGAGAGAGAGGGAGAAGGAGAGAGAGAGAGGGAGAAGGAGAGAGAGAGGGAGAAGGAGAGAGAGAGGGAGAAGGAGAGAGAGAGAGAGAGGGAGAAGGAGAGAGAGAGGGAGAAGGAGGGAGAGAGAGAGGGAGAAGGAGAGAGAGAGGGAGATGGAGAGAGAGAGGGAGAAGGAGAGAGTGGGAGGGAGGAGAGAGAGAGGGAGAAGGAGAGAGAGAGAGGGAGAAGTAGAGAGAGAGAGGGAGAAGGAGAGAGAGAGAGGGAGAAGGAGAGAGAGAGAGGGAGAAGGAGAGAGAGAGAGGGAGAAGGAGGGAGAGAGAGAGGGAGAAGGAGGGAGAGAGAGAGGTAGAAGGAGGGAGAGAGAGAGGGAGAAGGAGGGAGAGAGAGAGGGAGAAGGAGGGAGAGAGAGAGGGAGAAGGAGGGAGAGAGAGAGGGAGAAGGAGGGAGAGAGAGAGGGAGAAGGAGGGAGAGAGAGAGGGAGAAGGAGGGAGAGAGAGAGGGAGAAGGAGGGAGAGAGAGGAGAAGGAGAGAGAGAGAGAGGGAGAAGGAGGGAGAGAGAGAGGGAGAAGGAGGGAGAGAGAGAGAGAGAAGGAGGGAGAGAGAGAGGGAGAAGGAGAGAGAGAGAGGGAGAAGGAGAGAGAGAGAGGGAGAAGGAGAGAGAGAGAGAGGGAGAAGGAGAGAGAGAGAGAGGGAGAAGGAGAGAGAGAGAGAGGGAGAAGGAGAGAGAGAGAGAGGGAGAAGGAGAGAGAGAGAGAGGGAGAAGGAGAGAGAGAGAGAGGGAGAGAGAGAGAGAGAGGGAGAGAGAGAAAGAGAGAGAGGCGGGGGGAGGGTGCGGTGAGCGCCTTGGGAACCATCGGTCTTCATCCTGCTCATGATGAGGAGTTCCTCCTCCTCCTCCATATATCAGAAAGTGTGGAGAGTGGAACTCCCTCTACTCCCATTATCAGATTGCCTATGGACTCCCAACATAGCCCGATCCCTTCAGCGTACTTTCCTCTCATAAGTTGGAGTGGGAAGGGAAGGGGGAGGGGGGAAGGGGATCTGGCGAGGGGGGAAGGGGAGGGGATAAGGGGATCTGGGGGAGAGAGGGGAAGGGAAGGGGATCTGGGGGAGAGGGGAAGGGAAGGGGGTAAGAGGATCTGGGGGGAAAGGGGAAGGGGATCTGGGGAAAGTGGGGAAGGGGAGGGGGAAGTGAAGGGGGGAAGGGGATCTGGGGGAGGGAGGAAGGAAAGGGGGATCTGGGGGGAGAGGGGAAGGGAAGGGGATCTGGGGAGGGGAGAAGGGGATCTGGGGAAGAGGGGAAGGGAAGTGGATCTGGGGGAGGGGAGAAGGGGATCTGGGGAAGAGGGGAAGGGAAGTGGATCTGGGGGAGGGGGGAAATGGAGGGGGAAGGGGTTCTGGTGGAGGGGGGAAGGGGATCTGGTGGAGGGGAGAAAGGGAGGGGGAAGGGGATGTGGGGGAGGGGGGAAGGGGATCTTGGGGAGGGGGGAAGGGGATCTGGGGGAGAGAGGAAGGGGATCGGGGAGGAGGTTGAAGGGGATCTAGGGGAGGGGGAAGGAGGGGGATCTGGTGGAGGGGGAAAGGGAGGGGGAAGGGGATCTGGGGAGGGGGGAAGGGGATCTGAGGGAAGGGGATCTGGGGGAGGGGGGAAAGGGAGGGGAGGGGGCACTGGGGAGGCGGAGGGGGAAGAAGGGGATCTGGGGAGGGGTAAGGGAGAAGGGGATCAGGGGAGAAGGAGGGAAGGGGAGGGGGGAAAGGGATCGCGGGAGAGAGGATCTGGGGGGACAGAGGGAAGGGAATCTGGGGACAGTGGAAGGGAGAAGGGGATCTTGGGGAAGGAGAGGATCTTAGGGGGAGGGGGGAAAGGAAGAGGTGACAAGGGGATCGTGGGCGGGGGAGGGGGTGAGCGGGAACGAAGGGATCTGGGGAAGGGGACTCGGGGAGGGCGGGGGGAGGGAAGCGGGGATCATCTCCCTAGGGGAGGCGGCGGGAAAGGGAAAAAAAAGAACCCTGCGGGGAGAGGGGGCGGGAGGGAAGAAGGGAATCTACGTGGGGGAGGGGGAAAGGGGATCTGAGGGGGGAACAAAATCAAAAACGGGAATTTCCTGGGGGGGTAAAAAAAAAAATAAAAAAAAATAAAAAAAAAAGAAAAATGAGGGGAGGGGAAAGGGAAGGGGGACACAGGGGATTCAACCACTCGGGGGAGGGGACAGGAAGGGGGGGGAATCGGGGACCAGGAATCTTCCCCTGGTGACGCGTGGGGGAAAGGAGAAGGGAAGGGGGAAACAGGGGAATCTGGTGGGGGGGAAACAGACCGGGGGAAGGAAGAGGGAAAAAGGGGAAATCTGGGGAGGAGGTT
>NC_134784.1:26021641-26029141 GCF_046742065.1 Oratosquilla oratoria
TTTATTTATGTGTCTGTTCTCTAACGCAATGAGGGTTTTTGACTGAAGCGCGTTCGAAATATTAACGATCACGCACGAACTATTTCCGAAATAGCATCGTAAGAGAATCACGACCTGTCGTGAAGCGTCGGCGTTCAGTGGAAAGCGCTGAACGCAGTGAGGGTTTCTGAATGGGTTCTTTAGGTTTCGCGTGAAGCTCGTGCACACGAGCACTGTGACGTGAGCGTCATGCAGGTTGAAATTTGGTGGCTTATTTTTCTTCTTCGTTCTTTGTTGGACCTAAAATTCGTAGAGAATTCGGAGAGCGCTCGTAGCATTAATGGTCACGTTCGAACTATGTCAACTGTCGTAAGGGTCTTGTATTTGATGTATTTTTAGTTTATCTATATATCTAATTATTTAATTAATCTTTTGTATTTTTAAGAAAGTGAGAGAGAGAAAGAGAGAGAGAAAGAGGGAGAGAGAGAGGTGTGTGTTTGTGTGTGTGTGTGTGTGTGAGAGAGAGAGAGAGAGAGAGAGAGAGAGAGAGAGAGAGAGAGAAAGAGAGAAAGAGGGAGAGAGAGAAAAAGGGAGAGAGAGGGGGAGTGTGTGTGTGTGTGTGTGTGTGTGTGTGTGTGTGTGTGTGTGTGTGTGTGTGTGTGTGAGAGAGAGAGAGAGAGAGAGAGAGAGAGAGAGAGAGAGAGAGTGGAGTGAAAGAGAGAGAGGGAGTGAAAGAGAGAGAGGGAGTGAAAGAGAGAGAGAGAGGGAGTGAAAGAGAGAGAGAGGGAGTGAAAGAGAGAGAGAGAGAGAGAGAGAGAGAGAGAGAGAGAGAGAGAGAGAGAGAGAGAGAGAGAGAGAGAGAGAGAGAGAGAGAGAGAGAGGGACCCCTCCTACCTTCCATCCACCTCCACCTTCTGTTTACATGGTAACCTTACTCTCCGGTCTTCCCAATTCCAATTTCGAATTTCGAATTTCGCTTTCGAATTTCCTGCACTGGTGACGTTATCCGAAACCTGCTGGTCTCGCAGTCGCTTAGTTGTGGGTTCGAATCCCGCACTCCTCTCCGATTCCCAGCAGTGACTGTAGTTGTTGTGGGTTCGAATCCCGCACTCCTCTCCGATTCCCAGCAGTGACTGTAGTTAACTGTCCCCCAAAGAGTCTCTAAAGTGAATCATAGGGCACGGGTGACGGCTTCGGCCGCAGCTACTCAGCGCCTCCTGGTGTAGTATACGTCTCCTCACCTACAAACCTTAACTACACATGATATTTGTTCCACCGAAGCTGCGTGTGTACGTGCGCGTATGCGTGTGTGTGTGATTCACCATGGTCTTGGATCACGTGTCGGACTCGTGATCGACAGCTATCTTCCTCCCGGAAGAGAGCTCAGAGCTCGTATATGACCGATCTATGGGTAATGCTGTGACCCTACACACGCACAGACACCCCACGAGAGTTGGAGTAACAACCCGCAGCGCAGCGATACTGAAGTTATTTTAACCCGGGGCGGGATTCGAACCCGGACCTCCGTAGTGCCAGCCAGGAACTCTACCAGCTGCGGGGGTATGGAGTGTGTGTGTATGTGTGTGTGTGTGTGTGTGTGTGTGTGTATGTGTGCGTGCATATGTGTGTTTGCGTGCCTGTATGTGCGCGTGTATAAGTGTGCGTGTGTATGTGTGTATGTATGTACGTGTATGTATGCGTGTGTTTGTGAGTGTGTGTGCGTGTGTGCGTGTGTGTGTGTGTGTGTGTGTGTATGTGTGCGTGCATGTGTGTGTATGTGCGTGCCTGTATATGTGCGTGTATTAGAGTATTAGAGTGCGTGTATGTGTACGTGTGTATGTATGTACGTGTATGTACGTACGTGTATGTGTGTGCGCGTGGGCGCGTTACCAGTGTTCCGTTCCGTCTAGGATTAGATTTCGTTCGAAATTTTCTGTGGGTCTTCCTCTGGTTCCCCTTCGGGTCAAAAACAAAAAAAAGTTTGGACAAGCCCCAGGAAGCAAAGTGGAGAAATACTTACAGAACTTTTGTCTCCAACTGTGTTCCCTCTTCTTGCTACTGTGGAATGAAACAGCCTCGAGAGAGCCGAGTTAAAAAGATCCGGCAGAACTTTTCCTTAAGACTGTACATTTAAACAAGGTATAAGTTATTCATCTTTATTGTAGGAAGAGAGGGAGGGGATAGGGGGGAAGGGATGGGAGGGATAGGGGGAATGGAGGGGAGGGATAGGGGAATGGAGGGGAGGGATAGGGGGAATGGAGGGAAGGGATGGGGAAGGGAGGGGAGGGGTGGAGGGAAGGGAGGGGAGGGATAGGGGAAAGGGAGGGGAGGGATAGGGGAAATGGAGGAGAAGGATAGGGGCAAGGGAGAGGAGGGATATGGGGAATGGAGGGGAGGGGATAGGGGGAATGGAGGGGAGGGATAGGGGGAATGGAGAGGAGGGGATAGGGGGAAGGGAGGGGAGGGATAGAGGAATGGAGGGGAGGGAAAGGGGAAGGGAGGGAAGGGATAGGGGGAATGGAGGGGAGGGATAGGGGAATGGACGGGAGGGATAGGGGGAATGGAGGGAAGGGATGGGGGAAGGGAGTGGAGGGGTGGGGGAAGGGAGGGGAGGGATAGGGGGAAGGGAGGGGAGGGATAGAGGAAATGGAGGGGAAGGATAGGGGCAAGGGAGGGGAGGGATAGGGGAAGGGAGGGGAGGGATAGGGGGAATGGAGGGGAGGGATAGGGGAAATGGAGGGGAGGGATAGGGGGAATGGAGGGGAAGGATAGGGGGAATGGAGGGGAGGGATAGGGGGAATGGAGGGGAGGGATAGGGGAAATGGAGGGGAGGGGATAGGGGGAAGGATGGAGAGATAGAGGAATAGAGGGGAGGGATAGGGGGAATGGAGGGGAGGGATAGGGGGTAAGGGAGGGGAGGGGAGGGAAAGGGGTGGATAGAAGAATGAAGGAGGGGGGAGGGATGGGGGGGGGGGGGGGAGGGGGGGATGGAGGGGGGTTTAGGGGATAAGGGGGGGGAGATGGAGAGATAGGGGGGGGGGGGGAATGGGGGGAGGGGGGGGGGGGGGGGGTATTGGGGTGGGGGTATGGAGGTTGGGGATGGAAAAATAAGGGAAGGGGAAGGAGGGAGGATTTTTTGGATGTGAAGGGTTGGGGAGAGGGGAGGGAATGGAGAGAGATAGGGAGGGAGGGGGAGGGGATAGGGGAAATAGGAGAAGGGGGGGTTAGTGGGGATGGAGGGAGTGAAGAAGGGAGGGGAAGAGATGGGGGGATAGATAAGGGGAAAGGGAGGGGAGGGAAAGGGGATGGAGGGGAGGGAAGGGGAGAGGGATGTGGGGGAAGGGAGGGGAGGGAGGGAGGGAGGGGGGTGGGATGGGGGGAGGGAGGGAGTAGGGGGGATAGGGATAGGGAGTGAGGGAGGGATAGGGGAATGGAGGGAGAGGGGATAGGGGGAAGAGGGGAGGAGGGGAGAGGGATAGGGGAGGGGGAAATGGAGGGGAGGATAGGGGCAAGGGAGGGGAGGGATGGGGGAATGGAGGGAGGGATAGGGGGAAGGGAGGGGAGGGATAGGGGGAGAGGAGGGGAGGGGATAGGGGGAAGAGGGAGGGATAGGAGTAAGGGAGGGAGCGGGTGGGGAGGGGAAATGGGGGAGGGATAAGGGGGAAGGGAGGGGAGGGGGATGGGGGGAATGGAGGGGAGTAGGGGAGGGATAGGGGAATGGAGGGGAGAGGGATAGGGGAAGGAATGGAGAGGGGATAGGGGAAATGGAGGGAGGGATAGGGGAAGGATAGGGGAGGGATAGGGGGAATGGAGGGGAAGGGAATGGAGGGGAGGGATAGGGGGAATGGAGGGGAGGGATAGATAGGGGGAATGGAAGGGGAGGGTTGATGGGATAGGGAGGGAAAGGGGAATGAGAGGGGAGGATGGGGGAAAGGTGGAGGGGAGGGATAGGGGGAAGGGGGGGGATGGTGAGTAGGGGTGGGAGGGGAGGGGATGGGGATGGAGGGGAGGATAGGGGGACATGGAGGGGAGGGATAGAGGAATGGAGGGGAGGGATAGAAAATAGAGGGATGTGTAATAGGGTATGTAAGGGGAGGGGACGGGGGTGGGTGAAGGGGAGGAGTGATGATATGGGGGGGAGAAAAAAAAAAAATAGGGAGAAGGGGAGCAAGGGAAAATAGCGGGAAGGGGGAAGGGAAACAGGGAAGAGGGGAGGAGAAAACATAGGGGAATAGGGATAAAAGGTGGGCTAGGGGATAGGGGAGGGGGATAGGGGGCGGGGGATGGCGGGATAGAGGAGGGAGGAGGGGAGGGATAGAAGGGAAGAAGGGGAATGGGAGGGGAGGGATAGGGGGGATGGAGGGGAGGGATAGGGGGCAGGGAGGGGAAATAGGGGGGAGGAGAGGGGGGGGAGGGATAGGGGAGAGGAGGTGGGGAGGGATAGGGAAGGGAGGGGAGGGGGGGAAAGAGGAGGGTAGGGGAATGGGGGGGAGGGGAGGGACGGGAGGGTGGGGAAGGTGGGGGAGGGATGGGGGAATGGAGGGGAGGGGGGGGGGCGGGGGAGGGGAGGGGGAGGATGGAGGGAGGGGGGGAGGGGAAGGGGAGGGGGGAAGGGGAGGGGAGGGGAAGGGAGGGGAGGGATAGAGTTAAGGGAAGGGAGGGATAGGGGGAAGCGAGGGGAGGGATGGGGGAATGGAGGGGAGGGATAGGGGGAAGGGAGGGGAGGGATAGGGGATGGAAGGGAGGGATAGGGGGAAGGGAGGGGAGGAGTAGGGGGAAGGGAGGGAAGGGATATGGGGAAGGGAGGGGGGATAGGGGATGGAAGGGAGGGTTAGGGGGAATGGAGGGGAAAGGGGTGGGAGAGGGTTGGGGAAGGATGAGGGGGGGATAGGGGGGATGGGGGAGGGTGGAAGGAGAAATGGGGGAGGGGGGGAATGGGGGAGGGGGGGGGTAAGGGGGGAGGGAGGGGATAGGAGGGGAGGGAGGGGGGGAGGAGGGGGAAAGGAAGGGGGGTGTGATGTGAAGTGAGGTCATATTGATTTCATCCAATCAGCAGCGCTGTCACGGTCAGGTGACCTGAGCTCCCCTCCCGAGGGTATGTCAGGTGAGACAAGGTCATTGACTTGATCGAGTTCGATTCCCGTCCAGCATTAGGATGGGTCGGCAACCACCTGGGAGATTGCTAGAGTTCTGAAACTTTTTTAAACGAGTTGAACACAAATAAAAGACTTTAAAATCATCGAGTTCTGAAATAGCGTATCATAGTATATAAGAAACAAGGTAGGAATTTTGAGGCGGTGGCGGATGATAGGAGTGATGATAGGAGTATGGAAACGCGCCACGTGACTTAATGGGGAGGATAGAATCGTATCTATCGGGACGGGTTGGAGCTTTAGAAGGGGGATTGGGAGCAGGGGGTTCATTAAGCACGGAGATGCAAAGGGGGGGGGATTACTTCCTCCTTGGAAGGTACAATTGTTTTTTTGTCATCGGATATTCATTCCTCCTTATCCTCCTGATGGGGTTGCGGGATAGGGTGGAGGGGGAATGGGGGGGGGGAGGGGTTTATGGTCAATGACCCGTCCTTTTCCCCCCCTTCTGCTCGGGATGCTTCTCGGGGGACATGGGGTACGTGTCACAAGACCTCACGGAGGTCGATTCGGCAATGCGAGGTCCTAATTCCATGCGGACACGGGCCAGTCAAGGGCATGGGGGTGATGAGAATGCGGAAGCAGATGCTTTTCAGGGGAGTCCTGGGGGCGGGCATTCTTCTTCTTCTTCCTTCATTCTGCTGGATGCCCTTGGACATCTGAGAATTCTTCTCTCTCTCTCTCATCTCCTATCCGTCTGGGCTCGGGGTCCTTCCTGGGGGTCGGTTTGAAGTACTTCCGGGGCTCATTAGATTTTCCTCCCCCTTTTTTCCGGGCGAGACTCCACTCTTCTTCATCTCATCTTCATCTTCTGCTGCTTTTCCTCCGAGGGGATGGGGGGGGGGGGGGGGGGTTGTTGTTTTGCTTTTTTTCCTTCTTATTTTCTTCTTCTTTCCGTTCTCCTTCTTCTTCTTCTTTTCGTTCTCCTCTTTCTCCTTCTTTTCGTTCTCTTTCTTCTTCTTTCTTCTTCCTTCTTCTTCTTCTTCTTCTCATCCGTCCTTCTGTCGGGTAACCTCCCCCTCGAAGCCTCCGGATTGTAAGATATATCTATTTAGATCTCCTTCCTATTGCTTTTACAGGATCATTGACCCTCGGCTTCCGTCAGCTCTAACTACCCATATATCTTTTGATTCATTGTTTGATTGTTTTTGTGGGTTTTGCCTCCCCCCCCCTTCTACCCTCCTCCTCACTCGCTCTTCGCACCCCCATAATTTCTCTTTTCTTTCCTCCTTTGTCCTCCTGTCTCTCCTTATTGGAACTGATTCTCCTTTCTTCCTTTTGAAGTTCCTTCTCCTATACTCCTCAACCTCCCCATCCCTCCCTCCCCCTCGTCCTCCCGGCCTTAAGAAGAGTGAAGTATAGTTTAGAATTCACCTCTAGTTCTCTCTCGTCCTCGTGTCCTCCTCGATTCCTCACGTTCCACCTCCGGACTACCACCTCCACCTCCCCCGCCCTCCTCCTCATGTCTCTTTCCTTCTCCTCCTCCTCCTCCTCCACTGTCGCCTTCCTCCTCGTTCTACCCACCATCTCTCCTACCACCTTCCCTCCTTCTCCCCTCCTCCTCCTCTCCTTTTCCTTCCCCTCCTCCTCCTTCCCCTCCTCCTCCTCTCCTTCCTCCTCCTCCTCTCCCTCCTTCTCCTCCTCCTCCTCTTACTTCTCTTTATTCTCGCTCCCTCCTCTTCTTCTTCCTACTCTCCTTCGCCCTCTTCTTCCTCCCCTCCTCCTCCTTCTTATTCTTTTCTTCTCCTTCTTTCTTCTCTTTCTTCCCCTCACCTTCCTCCTCCTCCTCTTCCTCCTACTCTTTCTTCTCCTCGCCTTCCCCTCCTCCTCTTCCTCCTCCCCTTCCTCCTTCACCTCTTCTTCACTTGTCGGATTCCCCTCCTCTTCTTCCCTCTCCCTTCTCTCCTCCTCCTCCTCCTCTTCCTCCTCCTCCTCCTCCTCCTCTTCCTCCTCCTCCTCCTCCTCCTCCTCCTCCTCCTCCTCTTCCTCCTCTTCCTCCTCCTCCTCCTCCTCCTCCTCCTCCTCTTCCTCCTCCTCCTCTCGGTCCATAAACCTTCATTTGCAATTCTGAACACTTCCCTTGTGTGCGCGCGCGCGCGCGTCGCACAAGGAACTCGCCTACACGCTGGCGGTGGCGGCGTCCTTATTGGGGGACACCGGGCCGCAATATTAGAGACCTTTTTACAATGTGGGTTCCCTTCCCCACCTCTCTCCCGTAGATTCTGCAAGGTCCTTGTCCCTAATCATCTGCACTGTTGACGTTGTGTGTACGTGTGTGTACGTGTGTGTGTACGTGTGTGTGTACGTGTGTGTGTACGTGTGCGTACGTGTACGTGTGTACGTGTGTGTTTTAACATGTTATTGGATCACG
>NC_134784.1:26051641-26056641 GCF_046742065.1 Oratosquilla oratoria
TACACCAGGCAGTTCCATGTCCAGTACCACCTATTATCCCCATTCATAAAGCTGCCTCATCTTCTCTTAAAAAAAACAATTATTTCAGCGCTCACTGACTACATAGTTATTAAGTTTATTCCATTCGTTAACTACTCTATTAGTAAACCAGTTCTTGCCTATTTCCTTCTTAAATCTAATTTTGTTCAATTTAAATCCGTTACAACGAGTCCTACCCTGTTGTCTTAATATGATGACCTTGCCTGCATCGCCCATGTTAAAGTCCTTGATCCACCTGAACACCTCTATTAGATCACCCCGCTCTCTGCGTCTTTCCAGAGAGTGTAAATCAAGTTGCCTAAGCTTGTCCTCGTAAGGTAAATTTCTGAACCTATGTGTCATTTTGGTCATTCTCTTCTGTACTGATTATAGAACAAAAGAATAGTGATTAAGATCGTCTGGAGGCAGCAAGGAAAAGTACCACCTAGAATGGAAGGGGGTCACGATAGTGGATCAAGTGGACGATTGTGGATTAGGTGAATAATCTAGATTAGTGGATAACTTAGAGTGTGGGCATCTTCATTCCAATAGCATATCATAAGAGGAAAGCTTCAGGGAGGTTGGAAGAACGGGTGGTTTAACTATGTAAATATAAACAGCAGATCATAAAATGAATGCTTATCACAGGTGAGAAGAAAAGGTGGTGTATCTCGGGTATATAAACATCAAGAGCAAATAATAAGAGCAAGGATTATTACATGTTAGAAGAAAAGGTAATATGTCTTGGTTTTGTAAATATCAATAGGAAATCATAAAATGAAGGATTATTATATGTTAGAAGAAAGGGTGGTACCTCACAAACACGTAAACATCAACAGCAAATCATAAGAAATAGGATTAACGCAGAGGTGGAAATTGGATTTCTGATAAAGGCCTTCCCGCTCTCCCGCCACCCAGTTCACTCTGAACGCCTTCAGGTCAGAAGAATAATGCAGAGGGAAGATTTAACGAGGTTCTAGTAAGCAGGAATTCATAATTAAGTAAACTAACTTAGATAAACTAACTCATAACAAAGATGTGGACTTCTTCGCTTGTATATTTAGTCCGGGTGATCTCTGAGTAGGCTATCCCCTACACAAGATGGAAAAAGACCTGGGACGTTTACTGTCATATTGTGTGTCACTGACGAAAGGATCAAGAAATTCCACCGCAAGGACTCGAACCTTATTATTAAACAAAGACGATAGCAATGATCTACCCTGACCCAAAAGTAGTCAGGGTAGCTTAATGCTATCGTCTTTGCTTCATAATCAATCGCTAATGCAAAGGTTCGAGTCCTTGCGGTGGAGCTTGTTAATCCATACAGTCATATATATTCTCTAAATCTAAATAAGATCGTTTGCCTTTAGCCAGCATAAAAACATTAAACTAGCCACCTCCCTCACAACATAATTAGGCAAAATGAGGGGAGTAATATTTCAATTTTAAGGAGTTAATTAGGGTTTTTAATTTGCCATTTAGTGTCTACACACTCCCTAACAATGTAATTAACGTAAATGAGGGGAGGTACTGGATTTAAATGGTTAAACAATAGTTTGATTAATCGTCTATTGCTGGATGGTCTCTTTAAAAGCGAATGGAATAGCCAAAACAGAGCCTATGAACGTGTATATACATATATATATTTATATATATATATATATATATATATATATATATATATATATATATGTATATACGTGCACGGAATATAAATGTAAATTTACCCTTTTTTTAATAGCTTTTATTTAAAAAGACTAGTAAACAGACATATATATATATATATATATATATATATATATATATATCATCTCTCTCTCTCTCTCTCTCCCTCTCTCTGTCTGTCTCTTTCTCTCTATATCTATCTCTCTCTGCTTCTCTGTCTCTGTCTGTCTGTCTGTCTGTCATATCTGTATGCAGTAAGTAGGTCTTGTACAGCAATGCACCTCCATTATACTTATCACTTCAGCCGAGGAATACTTCGCGTAGGTAGAGCACTATGTACACAGGACTCAAGAGAGAGAAGGGTAAGAGTTTTCCAGAATCATTCATGAAGTACTTTGTACTCAAATGTACAGCTGGCCGTGTACTCTGGTGCATAGAACGTACACACTGAAGTGAAATGTTTGGGTTTTATAGCAGACACTCCTTCCCCCCTCCCCCCTTCTCCCCCTCCCCCTTCTCTCCTCCTCCCCCTTCTCTCCTCCCCCTCCCCCTCTCCCTTGACACGCCCACTTTTATGTGCACAGATATAAATGTAAATCTTACGTGACATACATGTACACACTTCGTAGGCACAGTTATGTAGATACTGCAGTCGTGTGTACTTGTGTGTACATAGACACGTGCACACATGTGCGCATGGATCCTGATTGACCTCATTTATGTATATTTTTGTCTATTACTTGGTATGAGCGCCAAAAACCTCAGCATCACAACCCAGCTTCAGTAAACCTCATCACACTTCACCGGAACACTGTTTTCGTCGATCATGGACGGACCGCCATAAGTAGATAATTAATCAACCTCGTTTATATTTTTTTGTTTGTTTGTCATAAAAAGATTTTATTCAGTTCAGAGGCGTTTCTTGAATGATGAATTTTTTTTTGTACATTGTGCCGTATTTCATAACTTAATTATTCATTCATTCATTATTTGTTACCATTTTTCGTTGCATATTTATTTATATATGTGTTTATTTATTGCTTATTTTTAATCTATTTAATCATTTAATTATTAATTTAATTGTCATCTATTACCATGTTTTATTGATTATTAATCTATTTATTCGTTTATATATGTACCTATTAATTTATATGTTTATTAATTTATTCGTTTATTTATTAATTTATTTACTATCTATTCATTTACTTACTTATTTTTCAATTTCTATTTTTCATCGTTTATTTTGTACATTTGTCCATTCAATTTATTGATCTTATCTGTTCATTTATTTCTTCTATTTTATTTTTTCATATTTTTGTATATTTGTTTCATTGTATTTAATTTATTTATTCATTTATTTGTTTATTTGTTTATTTATTTATTTATTTATTTTACGGCGCCGTGAGGGTATTTGTTTAACTCGAGATTGTTGTCAGTACCTGACAACTTCCCAGAACACTATTGCCTCTTCCCACTCCCTTATACCCCTCCTCTCTCCCAAGTGCCTCTCATCTGCCTCCTAACTGTCTCATACCTTCCCCCCCACCCGGTGTCTTTTACCCTCCCCAAGTGACCCTCATCTTTCCTCTAGTGCCTCTAACCTTCCCCCCAGTGCCTCTCAGCTTCCCCTCCAACAACCACATACCCTCCCCAAATCCCCCCTATTTCCTCCCAACTGCCTCTTACCTTCTCCCCCAGTGCCTCTTATCCTCTACCTGTGACTTTTACCTCCCCCCAGTGCCTCTCAGCCTCCCCCCCAGCAACCACATACCCTCCCCAAATCCCTCCCATTTCCTCCCAACTGCCTCCTACCTTCTCCCGCAGTGCCTCTTATCCTCCACCTGTACCTCCTACTTTCCTCCCTCCCCCTAATGCCTCTCAATTTCCTCACAACTACCTCTTACCCTTCCCAAGCCCCTCCTGTTTCCTCCCAACTGCCTCTTACATTCCCCAGTGCCTCTTATACTTCATTTGTACCTCTTACCTCCTCCTCTCCCTCCAGTGCCTCTCACCTTTCTCCTAATTACATCTTATCCTTCCCAAATCCCTCCTATTTCCTCCCGACTGCCTTTTACATTCCCCCAGTGCCTCTTATACTTCACTTGTACCTCTTACCTCCTCACCTCCCTCCAATGCCTCTCACCTTCCTACCAACTACCTCTTATCCTTCCCAAGTCCCTCCCATTTCCTTCCAACTGCCTCTTATCTTCCCCAACCAGGTACCTTTTACCTCCCCTAGTACCTCTCACTTTGCCTCTAGTGTCCCTCATCTTTCCCCCAGTGTCTCTTATTCTCCCTCTGTGCGTCTTACTTTCCCCCCTAGTGCCTCTTACCCTCCCGAACTCCCTCCCTTTTCCTCCCAACTGCCTCCTACCATCCTTCCAGTTCTTCTTACCTTTCCTCTCTGTGCCTCTCACATTCCCCTCCAAGTGCCTCTTACTCTCCCCACGTGCCTCTTATTCCCCCCAAGTGCCTCCCTCTTTCCTCCTAACTGCTCCTACCACCCCTCCAGTTCTTCTTACCTTTCTCCCAGTGCCTCTCACATTTCCCTCCAAGTGCCTCTTACTCTACCCAAATGCCTCCCTCTTTTACCCCAGCTACCTCTTACCCTCCCGAAATCCCTCCCTTTTCCTCCCAACTGCCTCCTACCTTCCTTCCAGTGCCTCTTACCCTTTTCCCAGTGCCTCTTACTCTCCCTTCCAAGTGCCTCCTACTCTCCACAAGTGCCTCCCTCTTTCCCTCCTAGCTGCCTCTTACCTCCTGTCCACTACCTCTTCCTCCCCTTTAAACAAGGTGACGTCCTTTATATATTTTTTTCTGGCTGAGCAATTTGATTCATTCCAGAGGAAGGATCCATCACTGAAAGTTGGCCTCGGGGGTCGAGACCACATCGAGGTCAGAGTTCGAATCCTGAAATATAAAGAAAATGGTCTGTTTCTTGATTTTGGAGAGCTTAGCCAGGGTCTCCCTCCCTCCCTCTTTTCTCTCCCCCTCTTCTCTCCTCCTCTTCTCTCCCCCTCTTCTCTCCCCTCTTCTCTCCCCCTCTTCTCTCCCCTCTTCTCTCCCCCTCTTCTCTCCCCTCTTCTCTTCCTCCCCTTCTCTTCCTCCTCTTCTCTCCCTCTTCTCTCCCTCTTCTCTCCCCCTCTTCTCTCCCCTCTTCTCCTCCCCTCTTCTCTCTCCCTCTTCTCTCCCCCTCTTCTCTCTCTCTGTTCTCTTCCCCATCTTCTTTTCCCACTCTTCTTTCCCCCTATTTTCTCCCCCTCCCCTCCTCTTCCCCTCTTCTCTCCCCCTCTCCCCCCCACAACCGCTTTCGCTCT
>NC_134784.1:26061641-26066641 GCF_046742065.1 Oratosquilla oratoria
TTATGGAAAATGTCATTTTGCAACAAGTCAAACCATCTACTGAAACTACCAAAATAATCATGATTATATGTATCAAAATGATGTCACACAGTCATTTGTTAAGTGTTACAAAGGATTACAAAGGCGGAGCATGCCGACAGGAGACCTTTTGGTCCACATCTGGGTCGGATGCAAAAAAAAAAAAAAAAATCATAATAATAATAAGATAATAAATAGAAACTATAATAATGTAAATAACAAATAAAATACATAAATAAACGCATAGGTATAGTTAAATAGGTATAGTTTTTGCTTCTTGAAGCTTTCGTAGCGTCGTCTGCTCTATTCCACGGCATGGAGGAGATATTTCCTCAGCTTAGGATCTGTAGTGATGACATTTGCAAAATCACTCATCATCATAACTCTACGCTCAGCGATGCCATTCACCACTCTTAGGTTTCTCACATATTCCAAGACTTTCTTAGTCCTCCTACTCTGTCCATAATTCTGTTTTTTTTTTTCATTTGGTACCTAATTAATTGCTATATCTTGAGTAGATCAAAATGATACAAAAAAATATGCTTAGAAATGCCTAAAAATTTACCCTTTTGGTAAGATAGCAAAACGCTTCAGCCTCCATGGGTGTGATTTCTTTATTTCTCAGGTCAAATAGCATGGGAAAAAGAAGAGTAACATATTAGAATATGAAAAAGTTGTTTTTTGAATAGGTCGAATGTATGTACACACACACACACACACACACACACACACACACACACACACACACACACACACACACACACACACACACACACACACACACACACACACACACATATATATATATATATATATATACTCTCTTACTCCGCCGGATCTTGAACCCCAGGTAGATTCTGATCCGCTAACAGCAATCGTCTCCATACCCTTCGGTCCTGTGCTGCTTCCATCTAGGTTGGTTTATTTACAAATATGTATATTTGAATACATATACATACATATATATATACATATGTATGTATATATACATATATATATGTATATATGCATATATATGTATATATATATATACATATATATACATACATATATATATATTGTTACCATAGTCACCCCCTGGTGCTAATTACGTTCTTTATTTTTTTCCTGTATACTGGGCAGTGCCCGCCAATTTGTTTACATACAGACACGAATCCGCACTCTGAAATCAAAGTGTTTTAGATATAATGTATCTGAAGATATGTTTATACTTGTGAGATTTACGGTGCTCTATTTATGTAAGAATTTATAGAAATACTTATTGTAATTGCTTTTGGTGTATGATCCATGTACGGTGTGTATTTTACGATATTAAACGTATCGTTAAGGGGAAGCCAGAAATTGTTGGAACCATCGTGCCAATTCGAACTCCAAAACAATGGGAGCCTTGTTTGTTCTCTCTTCTCCTGTGTATGGTTTAAGGCGGACGTGTGAGTCCTTTTGTGGGTATAAAATGGTCGGGAAATATAAATAGGGAGAATTAAGGGGGATATGTAATGATAAAATACACAGAGGAAGAGTAGCAATAATATTTGAAGGTATGTACAGATGGAAGTTTTTATTGATGTCTATAGTTTGAAGAGATTATTAAGGATCAATTTAGCCCTAATGTTGGTAGGAGCAGAGCCTGGTTAAGAGGCTAGGTGAAGGTTATATAATTTGAGCATGTTTGTGGAATCTACAGATGAATATGAATTGAGTAATAATGCTTTTAATCTATATTAAATAAGTGGAGGGGTGAGATACTGAAACACCTACCTCATATGATAAGGATATCCATAAATCTGAAGTGCAATGGTAAATGCATAATATTTAGTTCTGTATTGCTAGGTTTATTCAATATAGGTATAGATACAATTACCTACTATCTTTCTATATCCTCCATTTATGATGATAATGTGAAATGAGGATTTTTTTTTTCCTAACTGAAGGGGATGATGAGATATGTTTGATAGAAAGGGAATTGTGTAGTAAGAATTGAAATTGATATCCGTTATTGTCACCCACCTTTTAAGGGATGAGGCAAGATCTGTTGTTGTCCTCCTAGATCCTTTATTTACTAACCAATTGCTTTAGGGTTAGAGGTGGTAACGTGACAATATATATATATATATATATATATATATGTATATATATATATATATACGCACACACACACACACACACACACACACACACACACACACACACACACACACACACACACTCACACACACACACACACACACACACACACACACACACACACACACACACACACACACACACACACATATATATATATATATATATATATATATATATATATATACATACATACATACATAAAGAAATAAGTATCTACCTATCTAACTACCTAAGTACATACATACATATACCAAGGCTTTTTCCCCCTTCCAAGGGAGGTAGCCAAAAAGGGAAAGGCACAAAAACACTCCCACCCATTTCATCCCTAAATACACTCCACACCCCTCCCACCCTTCCTCACATATGAGCACCTCCTGGATGACGGGTCATCCCTGCACCCTGCCCACCGCCCTGGGTCAGAAGCAGTGTCGCAAGACACAGTACATCCACAGCAAGGCCGCTTCATTTAATCGACGACCCCCCCTCTCCGTCCCCCTTTGCATATAAGGCGAGGACGGGGAGAAATCCCTTCGGGCTGCGTCAAAATTTACTCACACATACTACCCCACCCCCACACCCCCGCCCATTCCTCCTCATGCAGTCACAACATCATCCATATACAACCATTCTCCACTCACCTCTGTCTTCCGTCTTCTCCCTTCCTTCCTCAACAGACATTCCCCTCTTCCCCAAAGCCCCCTTCACCCCATCCATCCACCTCATCCTAGGACGTCCCCTCATGTTCACTCCCTCCACATCTGCCTTCCATACCTCTTTTACTAGTCTTTCTTCACTCATTCTTTCCATGTGTCCAAACCATCCTAATATTCTTTCATCAACCTTATCTCCCAAATCCTTTTTCACCCCTGTTCTCCTCCTCACCTCCTCATTTCTCACTCTATCCAGCCTAGTAACCCCCACCATACTTCTCAGACACCTCATCTCAAATACATTCAAACTCCTTCTCTCTTCTTCTCTTATGTTCCACGTTTCTGCCCCATACAGTGCTGTTGGCACAATCACTCCTTCATACAGTCTCCTCTTCGCATCCATTCCCAAATGTCTATTCCTCATTACACTCTTTAAACCACCAAGGCATTTACTCGCTTCTCTCAATCTACATTCTACCTCCACCTTCACTCCACCTTTTCCTGCTACACTTGCACCCAAGTATCTAAAACTATCCACTTCCTCCAGTCGCTCTCCCTTAATGTTCACTTCCAGTCTACTGCCACTTTCACCCCTTGCACATCTCATCACCTTACTTTTACCCACATTTATCTTTAGCTTTCTTCTATCACATACTCTCCCAAACTCTGCCACCAGCTTCCTCAATCCCTCCTCTGACCCTGCCACAAGCGCAGTGTCGTCCGCAAACAACAGCTGGCTCACCTCCCACTTTTCTCCATTTTCTTTAACCATCTCCAATCCCTGACTCACTACCCTAGCATTCACCTCTCGCACCACCCCATCCATGTATAAGTTGAACAGCCAGGGCGACATAACGCATCCTTGACGAAGTCCCAACTTTACTTCAAACCACTCACTCTCTCCATTTCTAATCCTAACACATGCTCTACTACTCTCATAAAAAACTCTTAACAGCTCCCAAAAGCTTTCCTCCTATCCCATATATCTGCATAACCTCCCACAGTGCCTTTCTGTCTACCCTATCATAAGCCTTTTCCAGATCCATAAAAGCCCAAAAAACATCCTTCCCCTTTCCTATAGCTTTCTCACATATCTGTCTTACCACAAAGATCTGATCTACACAACCTCTACCCGTCCTAAATCCACACTGTTCCTCACCAATTACTCCTTCTGTTCCTCTCCTAATCCTCTCAATCAAGATCCTCCCATAAGCCTTCCCTACTACACTCAACAGGCTAATCCCTCTGAAATTACTACATTCACACTTGTCCCCTTTTCCCTTGTAAAGAGGAACTATACAGGCACTACTCCAGTCCTCCGGTACTCTACCCTCTCTCCAGCAAACATTAAATAACCTCACCAACCAGTCCACCATCACTGAACCTCCCTTTTTCAGACATTCTGCATGACATCCATCCAGACCAGGTGCCTTACCTGCTTTCATCATCTTTACAACTGCCTTCACCTCATCCTTCCTTATTTCTCCTCCATTCTCCTCACTCATCACTCTCATTTTCTTCGCATTTCCCACTGCAGCTATCTTTCCTTCCCTATCCTCCTTCACATTCAGCAACTCCCTAAAATATTCTGCCCATCTTCCCCTCACTGCCCTCTCTTCCATTATCAACTCTCCATCTGTACCTTTTACCTTTTCTTCCCTACTTGATTCGCCTCCTCTTCCTCTCTTAATTTCTTTCCAAAACATCTTTTTTATTACTTTCAAAATTTTCTGTCATACTCCTACCCCATTTCACATCTGCTCTCCTCTTTGCCTCCTTTACCTTTTGCTTTTACTTCTCTTTTCTTTTCTTTGTACGTCTCATATGACTCCCCTGTCCTCTTTTGTAACCAATCTGTGTAAACTACCTAAGTAAATCAACAAATAGATAAATAAATGAATATATAAATAAATAAAGGGGAGGGGCACATTACCCTTCAACTTCCCGTTTTCTATGAATCCCACCTAAGCACGCGAACTCTACATCTATCGATATTTTAAAAGATTTTACTTTTTTTTTGTCATGTCTATAATTTCCCGTGAATTTAGCTGAAAAAACAAAACATATTTTACTAAGAAATCGACTTTCATATGTTCCGCAACTTCAATAATGTAAACATGCATTTCATAAAAATTCTGTTCACGTTCTCTGCGAATTTGTAAAAAAGAAAAGAAAAAAAATTCTAAGAACGAATTATGTAAACTA
>NC_134784.1:26096641-26124141 GCF_046742065.1 Oratosquilla oratoria
TAACGGTCATTCGCAACGTAACGGTCATTCGCAACGTAACGGTCATTCGCAACGTAACGGTCATTCGCAACGTAACGGTCATTCGCAACGTAACGGTCATTCGCAACGTAACGGTCATTCGCAACGTAACGGTCATTCGCAACGTAACGGTCATTTGCAACGTAACGGTAATTTGCAACGTAACGGTGATTCGCAACGTAACGGTCATTTGCAACGTAACGGTAATTCGAAACGTAACGGTAATCGTAACGGTAATTCGAGAAGTAACGGTCATTCGCCATGTAACTGTGATTTGAAACGTAACTGTGATTTGAAACGTAACTGTGATTTGAAACGTAACTGTGATTTGAAACGTAACTGTGATTCGAAACGTAACGGTCATTCGTAAGGTAACTGTTATCGTAACGGTCATTAGGAACGTAACGGTGATCTACACAGTTACTCTCATTTACACTGTAACGGCCGTTCTTAAAGTAACGGTCATTCGCACCGTAACGACCATTCGTACTGTAACGGTAATTCGTAACGTAACGGTCACCCGCACCGTAACGGCCCTCCCCACCGCAACGGTAATCCGTAGCGTAACTGTCATCCGCACCGTAACGGTCTTCCGTAACGGTCATTCGCACCGTAACTGACATCCATATCGTAACGGCCCTCAACACCGTAACTGCCAACCGCACCGTAACGGCCCTCCTTAACGTAACAGCCCTCTTCAACGTAACGGTCCTCTGCAACGTAACGGGTTTCTCATGAACATAGGAATACAAGAAAGGGGGGGGGAGTGCAAGAGACCACAAGGCCAACACTAGGCAGTTCCATGTCCCAAGCCACCTGTCAGCCATGTTCATAAAGTTATCCTTGAAAGCAACCAATTGACCTTTACCTCCATTGATAAACCTCTTTGCCCCCCATCAATTCCCCCATCCTCTCCTCCCCCTCTCCTCCCCCTCTCCTCCCCCTCTCCTCCCCCTCTCCTCCCCCTCTCCTCCCCCTCTCCTCTCCATATACACACACACACATATACGTGTATATACACATATATATATATATATATATTCATCATCATCATCATCATCATCATCATCATCATCATCATCATCATCATCATCATCATCATCATCATCATCATCATCATCATCATCATCATCATCATCATCATCATCATCATCATCATCATCATCATCATCATCATCATCATCATCATCATCTTCATCATCATCATCATCATCATCATCATCATCATCATCATCATCATCATCATCATCATCATATCTTGTCGCACCAGAACCGTGTCCATATAAGGGCAGTTTCATTTGCTTCCCTAAGGTCTTGGTCGGAGCAATGGGGACTCGATGGACATTCCCGGAGGACGTGGACCATCGTCTGTACTTCACCACAGGGACATTGGGGGCTATTGGTGTATCCCCTCTTGTGTTAATTTTCTCTCGTTTTGCCCACCTTGGCTTTTCCTCTGTTTAAGGTAACCCAGTCCTTCCTGGTTAGGTTTGCTCCTGGGGGCAAGGTCTCGTTTGGGCATGGTATGGCCTCGTTATGGCCCAGATTGTCATATTCCTGCCAACATTCTAGTCTATGGGCCACAGCTTGGGTTGGATCTAGTCCCTCCACCGTCATGAAGCTTTGGCGGGACTTCAGTCTCTGTCCAACCTTAAGGTGACCGTATAGTGGATGCCTGGGATCATTTTGTTGTTTATATTTTTCTATCTTGGTAATTATTTCGCGCCGAATGTGGGGAGGTGGAATCCCTGCCAGTCTGTAGATAGTATATAATGGCGTTGGTTTATATATATATATATATATATATATATATATATATATATATATATATATATATATACCTATACACACACACATATAAGTACATATACTTACCTATACACACATATACGTACATATATACATACAGAAACACGCATACATACATCACTGGAACAACCCATTTACCTATTACCTCTATACTCTTACCCTCATGTCTTACCTTTTACCTTTCCTTCACAACTGTTCTTTCCTTACTTTTCCTCTCTTAATTATTACCTTTACAATCTTCACAATTTTGTTTTACCTATATATCCTTAATTCATTACCATTTCATGATAAATTACTCGAGTAATCGTTACTTTGCAGTTACCCTAGTTACCTCCTCTATTATTACCCATGTGTTACTGTCATTTGTCACCTTCACATTATTCACTACCATTACCTTTGGTAATCGATTCATTACCCAATATCTAATTCCAAAGTATTACCGTTACCCTTTGTCCGATTACTAATATATTACCAGTGGAAGGGTCATTACCTTCTCCGTTTTCTAATTACTCGTTACTAATACCTTGGTATTCAGTCATTCGTGCTCTTAATTACTCGGAGGTCATTACCCTCAAAATATTTTTTTACCTTAATTACTAATAGATTCGTATGCATCCATTTTGAATTCGTTTATATGTATTTTTTGTGTATTTTATGTATTAACGTATAATGTATCTATTTACTGTATTACATGTATTTGGTTGTCGAACACGTTGGTTAAACCCCAAATACCCCGTTCACACGTTCATACATCACTTTAAACTCGTGTCTGTCGAATCGCGTTCGACGAACCGTTACAGTGTAAATCCCCTCTTAGCTTCTCCTTGGGACTGTTAGCCTCATTGGCACTCTTAGGCTCTACTTTGGCACTCTTAAGCTCTCCTTGAGACTCTTAAGCTCTCTTTGGCATTCTTAGGCTCTCTTTGGTGCTCTTAAGCTCTCTTTGGCACTGTTAAACTCTTTGGCACTCTTAGGTTCTCTTTGGCACTCTTAGTCTCTTTGGCACTCTTAGTCTCTTTGGGACTCTTAGGCTCGCTTTTGCACTCTTAGGCTCTCTTTGGCACTCTTAGGCTATCTTTGGCTCTCTTAGCCTCTCCTTGGCCCTCTTAGCCTCTCCTTGGCACTCTTAGCCTCTCTTTGGCTCTCTTAGCCTCTCCTTGCCCCTCTTAGATTCTCTTTGGTGCTCTTAAGCTCTCTTTGGCACTGTTAAACTCTTTGGCACTCTTAGGTTCTCTTTGGCACTTTTAAGCTCTCCTTGGCACTCTTAAGCTCTCCTTGGGACTCTTAAGCTCTCCTTGGCACTCTTAGCCTCTCCTTGGCTCTCTTAGCCTCTCTTTGGCTCTCTTAGCGTCTCCTTGCCCCTCTTAGATTCTCCTTGCCCCTCTTAGCCTCTCTTTGGCTCTCTTAGCATCTCCTTGCCCCTCTTAGATTCTCCTTGCCCCTCTTAGCCTCTCCTTGGCTCTCTTAGGCTCTCTTTGGGACTCTTAGCCTCTCTTTTGCCCTCTTAGCCTCTCCTTGGGACTCTTAGTCTCTCCTTAGGACTCTTAGTCTCTCCTTGGCCCTCTTAGCCTCTCCTTGGCACTCTTAGCCTCTCTTTGGCTCTCTTAGCCTCTCCTTGCCCCTCTTAGATTCTCTTTGGTGCTCTTTGGCACTCTTAGGTTCTCTTTGGCACTCTTAAGCTCTCCTTGGCACTCTTAGCCTCTCCTTGGCTCTCTTAGCATCTCTTTGGCTCTTAGCGTCTCCTTGCCCCTCTTAGATTCTCCTTGCCCCTCTTAGCCTCTCCTTGGCCCTCTTGGGCTCTCTTTGGGACTCTTAGCCTCTCTTTTGCCCTCTTAGCCTCTCCTTGGGACTCTTAGTCTCATTGGCACTCTTAGCCTCATTGGCACTCTTAGGCTCTCTTAAGCTCTCTTTGGCACTCTTATACTCTCTTTGCCCCTCTTAGCCTCTCCTTGGCCCTCTTAGCCTCTCTTTGGCACTCTTAAACTCTCTTTGGGTCTTTCAACTTTCTACGAACTGGTTTAAACCCAGAAGCCGTTTAACTGAACAAAATAATCTAGGATTAGCCAGAATAAAACCAGTGATATCTAATGGGTTAGTTTTTGAATTAAGCGCATAACTGAATGAAAAAAAAATTCAATCTTCTTTTACTAGATTATATTGATCTCCTATGTGGTAGACTTAGAGTACTAGATTGTTTTTTATCCTCTATGATTAGTTTCTATCACTAGATTATCTTAATTCTATAAGTAGTTAACTTCTTGTTCTAGAATACCTTGATCTTTTATGTGGTAGACTATAGGCAAAAAGGTTCTAGATAGGACACATCTTATGACGTCATCTAATATGAAAGCTCAAGAGGTTAATCTAGATCTTGTTTGGGGTTTTCTTTAGTTTAATAAAATCCCTTGGCGGTATGTTGGAGTTAGACGGAAGAGTTGTCCTGTAGACTTAGCGGGATTTTTTTTTTTTTTTTTCTAGAATAAAATATGTGAAGATAGGCACAGTTCCTTGCCTCCCCTACTCCCCCACCCACCTCCTCCCTCCCGTCTAGCGATTTATTTTATTTTTTTTTTTATTTTTTTTTATATTATTTTTTATTCTATATATTATTTTATATAATATTATCTTTATTTTTTTTTATCTTGTTTATTTATTTCATTTTATTATTCACTTATATTTATGTATTTACTAGTTTATTATTATTTTTTTTTTTTCGTCCGTTCTTGTCTTGTTTCTTTGTGTGATGGGGATGGTGTTGTTTCCATCATCGCTAAAAACACTTCCAACACCACTGCCAACACCACTGTTACACAACCGATGACAACATTATCACCACTATTACTATCACCGTCAACACTATCACCACTACCGTCGACGATACTATCACCATCATCACCGCCGCCGTCGCTATCACCATTACCGCTGACAACACTGTCACCAACACTACACTGTCAACACTATCACCACTATCACCACCGTCAACACTATCACCACCGTCAACACTATCGCCGCTACCGCCAACACTATCACCACCACCGTCAACACAACAACCACCACCGTCAACACTATCACCACCACCGCCAACACTATCACCACTATCACCACCACCTTCAACACTATCACCGCTACCGCCAACACTATCAGCAGTATCACCGCTACCGCTAACACTATCACCACCACCGCCAACACTATCACCACCACCGCCAACACTATCACCACCACCGTCAACACTATCACCACCACCGCCGACACTATCACCACTATCACCATCACCTTCAACACTATCACCGCTACCGCCAACACTATTAGCACTATCACCGCTACCGCCAACACTATTAGCACTATCACCGCTACCGCCAACACTATCACCACCATCACCAATACCACCACCACTATCACCACCGTGAACACTATCACCACCACTGTCGACACCACCACTACCGCCAACACTATCACCACTACCGTCAACACTATCACCACCACCGTCAACACTATCACCACCACTGTCGACACTATCACCACCACCGTCAACACTATCACCACCACTGTCGACACTATCACCACTGTCGACACTATCACCAATACCGTCAACCGCTACCGCCGATATTATTGCCACTAGCGCTAACATTATCACCACTACCACCGACACCAATACTATCACCACGAACACTATTATTACCACCGCCAAGACTATCACCACCGCCAAGACTATCACCACTACTACCGCCCCCACCCACTCTTTCACCATCGTTGCACCAACACCGTCACCATCGTACGTCACAAGTTAACGTCATCGTCCTTGCGTACGTCACAGATAACATAACGCATATCTCTTCTCAGCGTCACATTATCCGTGACACACGTTATGTCTCGTCACGTGACGAATTGGTTTACGTCGCCGTACGTCACGAACACGTTATGCCTTAGACAATGACGTCACTCCCTGTGTAAGGTGACGTCACGCTTTAAAATGACGTTATTCAAGGTGACGTCACTCAGTGTGACGTGATACTTCATGACGTCACTCTTCATGATGTCACTCCTTGTGACGTCACCCCTTATGACGTAGCTCCTCATGACGTCACTCCTTATGACGTCACTCATGATGACGTCATCCTTTCGTGCGGCGCTTGTCGGCGAGTTGAAACTGGTCCAAATTTCCGACTCTGTGGTAGAATTGAGATATTTTATTCGGGTAAACGGAACGTTATTCTAATCATCTTTGTCTCACTTTATAGTCTTTGTTTTATGCAGCGTCAGGTTACTGTATTCTATTCAGGCAAGGAGTTCCTCTGAAGGAGTACATCCTCTGACAGGAGTGCGGGACTCGAACCCACGATTGGGAGGACGCGTCGCCCACTCTTCTGCAGAAATTTTATTCCCTTCAGCTGAATAAAATCGTCTGACGAATGAGTAATGAAAAACTCAGCAAAAGCGTCGAGCTTTAGTGAAGCATGATTATGCTGTAATGCTTCAGTTTAATTTATTCTGTTGTGGAATGTCTGAGAAACAGGATATGACGTCATAGTGAGTGACGTTATCCTAAAACGTGACGTAATAAAGTGACGTCATCCTAAAGCGTGACGTAATAAAGAGTGACGTCATCCTAAAGTGTGACGTCATAGGGTGTGACGTCATGAAGTGACAGTGGAGTTTGTTGTGGGATTGTTTAATGTGTAGCTCAGTGAAGGAAATGTCTCATTGCACGGGAAGAGGGTATGCATATTTTTGGGGGGTGGTGTGGGGGGGGCTTGTTTGCTCTCTGGCGGACCACCCCCAGTCCCCCTCCCATTCTCAGGGGGACGCACACACCCCTCCCCCATCTCTGGAAAACCCTCTCCTTCCCCCATCTCTGGAAAACCCGCACCCCATCCGCCATTTCTGGAAAAAGCCCACCCCTTCCCCCATTTCTGGAAAACTCGCCCCTTCTCCCATCTCTGGAAAACCTGCACCCCTTCCTTCCATTTCTGGAAAACCCGCACCCCATCCGCCATCTCTGGAAAAGGCCCGCCCCTTCCCCCATTTCTGGAAAACTCACCCCTTCCCCCATCTCTGGAAAACCCGCACCACTTCCCCCATTCCTGGAAAACTCACCCTATCCCCAATCTCTGGAAAACCCGCACCCTATCCACAATCTCTGGAAAACCCGCACCCCATCCGCCATCTCTGGAAAACCCGCACCCCATCCACCATCTCTAGAAAACCCGCACCCCATCCGCCATCTCTAGAAAACCCGCACCCCATCCGCCATCTCTGGAAAACCCGCACCCCATCCGCCATCTCTGGAAAACCCGCACCCCATCCGCCATCTCTGGAAAACCCGCACCCCATCCGCCATCTCTGGAAAACCTGTACCCCTTCCCCCATTCCTGGAAAACTCAACCTATCCCCCATCTCTGGAAAACCCGCACCCCATCCGCCATCTCTGGAAAACCCGCACCCCATCCACCATCTCTGGAAAAACCCGTACCCCTTCCCTCCATTTCTGGAAAATCCTCTCCTCCCCCATTTCTGGAAAAAGCACACCCCTCCCCCCATCTCTGGAAAACTCGCTCCATCTCCCATCTCTAGAAAAAGCACCCCTCCCCCATCTCTGGAAAGCCCGCACCCTTTCCCCCATGTCTGGACCCCCACCCCCACCCCACCCCCCTCCCCCAGTCTCTGGACACGCACACGCCTCTGGAAGATACAGTTACTATGTAGAGACCCAACCCTTCAGGGGGAAGCCCGTCCCATTTCTGGTGGGAGGAGGGGGGGAATTCCCATTCGCTGTCTCTGGTGGTGGGGGGGAAGGGGGAAAGATCTGTTACCTCCCTAGTAGGGGGGGGAGGGAGAAGGAGGATGAAGGCCAGTTCCCTCTCTTTGCTTTGGGGGGTGGGGGGTTACCTGCCCTCCCCCACTTTTTTTCTGTGAGGATGACCGCTATCTTGTAACTACAGAAAAAAAGTATTTGACTGATGTGGCAGGCGGTTAGAGTTCTAGTTTAAACTCGTTTAAGTTCGGAGTTAATCTCCATCTATATAAAGCGTATTAGATACTGCATTTAACTGACTTTATCTTTCTATTTATTTGATTTTTTTTACTAGTTTCATAGTTTAATATGTTTTATTTATATATTTATTCATTGTTATCATTAATTTTATTTATTTTTTATTTTGTTTTTTAATTTTTGTAACTTATTGTTAATTTCATTTATTTATTTTTTAATGTCAAGTTTTGTGTAATTAGCTGCGACGTCTTTAGACTCTTTCGGCGTTAACTAGAATAATAACAGTTTGGTTAACTAAGGGGGTTAACCTACTCGGGCAGTAAGGAACAATTTATTTGTCCAGTTAGGTTGGAGATGAGACTGTCGTGCACACACGCGGCTGTGTTAATTGACCTGCTGGTCTTGGCGGTTCGAACCTAGTTTGAACGAGATTAACCCATTAAACTCCGATGACAAGATTCTTGTCATTTGGTCAAATAAAACAAAAAATCATAAAACACCAAAATGTTTGATCAAACACCAGAAAAATATGACGTCAGTCCTCGCTTCGTGTGAGGACTGACGTCGTATTTTTCTGGCGTTTGATCAAACATTTTGGTGTTTTATGATTTTTTTTCTTATTTGACCAAATGACAAGAATCTTGTCATTGGAGTTTAATGGGTTAACTGACAGCCAGAATAAGGTCAAGACCGTAGTTTGGTGGGTGTAGATGGGTTGTTTCGGATTCTCTTAAGGTCACTTTAAAAACCAGAAACCAGAAAATAATGAATAATTAAAGTGTGGCTTGTTGAAAACGTTTGTTTTGATATGGTAAATATTTTTGTTGTTGCTTTGTTTTATTTAAAAAATTTAATTTCTACTACATTTTCAATTAATTTTATCTATTTATTATTATGATTATTATTGTTATCATTGTTGTTGTTCTTCTTCTTATTATTGTTATTGTTATTAATATTATTATTATGTTATTATTATCTTATTTTATTTATTGATTATATATAATTATTTATTGTTATTTATTACTATTTATTACTATTTATTTATTCATTTACTTGTTTTATTTGATTTTTTCCTCCCTACTCGGGCAGAGACGTGTTGTATTAGTCAGAACGTTAGAAATAGGTGATCAATCGCCGGCTGTGAGCTCTATGTGAAAAGATGAAAGGACACCAGAACCGGGGGAGAGGTGTGTGTGTGTGTGGGGGGGGGGGTGAGAAGTCAGACTGTGTTTTGTCCCCCCTCCCCCCCGGCAAAATTTAATAAAATCACCTGGCGACAGACACAATGAGATCTCTGAAGATTCTTGCGACAGACAGAATGAGATCTGTGACGATTCTGGCAACAGACAGAATAAGAGCTCTGACGAATGTGTCAACGTCGCTGAGTGCCTGAAATGGATCTGTGTCCGCCAGAATAAAATATGTAAAGTGCGCCACAGGTTTAAGCTTTGCGAATGATGTCAGTCATGTTGGAAATGTGGAGTTTGTGTGTGTGTGTGTGTATGTTTGTGTGTCGCTAGCCAGAAGATAATCTGTAATGCTCGTCAGTTTCAGAAAGCCGATTTATGTCTAGAATTTTTTTTTAATTTACTTTTTTCTTCTTTTTTTTTGGGTGGAGGGGGGGGGCTGCGTCACTTGATGTTTTCTATCAAGGACGATTGAATGTGTCCCAAAATAAATTAGAATGTTTAAAATTGGACTTCAGTTTTTGTCTTGGTAATGTATAATTTTCTTTTGAAAAATATTATTCAGAGAGAGCAGGTCTATTGAAAAACATGTCAAGTTTAACCCTCATCCTCTTCCTCCTTCGCTTCATATCTCTCTCTCTCTCTCTCTCTCTCTATCTATCTCTGTCTCTCTCTCCTCCTCAGTCTCTCTCTCTCTCTCTCTCTCTCTCCTCTCTCTCTCTCTCTCTCTCTCTCTCTCTCTCTCTCTCTCTCTATCTATCTCTGTCTCTCTGTATCTTTGTCTCTGTCTCTGTTTGTCTTTCTGTCTGTCTCTGTATCTTTGTGTCTCTGTATCTTTGTGTCTCTGTATCTTTGTGTCTCTGTATCTTTGTGTCTCTGTATCTTTGTGTCTCTGTATCTGTGTCTGTTTTTGTCTCTCTCTCTCTCTCTCTCTCTCTCTCTCTCTCTCTCTCTCTCTCTCTCTCTCTCTCTCTCTCTCTCTCTCTCTCTCTCTCTCTCTCTCTCTCTCTCTCCTTCTCTTTAACACTTCCTTTTCCCCTTCCACTCCCGCTTCAATTCTCTTTTCCATATCTACTCCCTCTTTTCCCACTCCCATTCTCGCTTCCCTCTCCCCCTTCCACTCCCCCTCCCCCTTCCACTCCCCCTCCCCCTTCCACTCCCCCTCTCCCTTCCACTCCCCCTCTCCCTTCCACTCCCCCTCCCCCTTCCACTCCCCCTCCCCCTTCCACTCCCCCTCCCCCTTCCACTCCCCCTCCCCCTTCCACTCCCCCTTCCACTCCCCCTCCCCCTTCCCCTTCCACTTCCACTCCCCCTCCCCCTTCCACTCCCACATTCACTGCCCCTCCCACTCCTGCTACCCTATCACCTCCCCTCCCTCTCCCCCTCTCCATTCCCACTTTCTACTCCCCCCTCCCCCTCTCCATTTCCCCTCCCCCTCTCCATTTCCCCCTATCCACTCCCCCTTCCCTTCGCCCTCGCACTCTCCCTCCCCCCTCACCACTCCCCCTCCCCTTCCCCCTCCCTTCACACTCCCACATTTCTTCCCCTCCCTCTTCTTCTTCTTCTTCTTCGGGCGTTGTTCATCCTCCTCTGTTCCTCATCACGTGATCTACCTGGAATGCTGTCCCTCTCCTCCACCCCCACCCCCACACCTCCTCGGGCCTCTAATTAGCCTCAAATTGAGTGGAGCCTCTCAGGATGCCGGGGGTGGGGGGAGTGGGGGGTTAGGGGGAATTAGGGGGGAGGGGTTGTCACTCCCTTCCTCTCAAACCTGGCGATTCATTTCCTCTTTTCCTCTTTTAAAGTCAATTTTTTGAGCATTCGGACCGATTTAGCTCCGTGGACATCTTGGTAATTCGGTGATCAGAGTTCGAGTCCCCTCTCGGGGATCAACGTTTCAGCAGCGCTGCATGGCGAGTCGAAGCAATGACTAATTCTATTTTATTTTATTTATTTATTTTTTATTTTTTATCATTTATTTTTATTTTCTATTTTCTATTTTTAGTTCTTAATTTTTCTATTTTTCATTTTTCTATTTTTCTATTTTTCTATTTTCTTTCTATTTTTTATTTTTTTTTTTTTTTTTTTTTTTTTTTTATCGTCTTCGTCGTCCTCGCCTTCACAATTTTCTTTTATTTTGTTTTCTTCTGCTTCTTACCGTTCTTCTTCATCTTGTTTCGTCTTACCATTTTTCTTCTTGAAAGCAAAGGAATACAATCAAGGACGACCCAGTGGAAGACCTTTTGGTCCATAATGAGGCTGGGAAACGAAAGGCATCAACGTATGCGAACATGTACTCCTACGCGTTTACATGTACACATACATGTACCTACGCATGGACACACAATGTTCACGCACATGTTCACGCACATGTACACACACATGTACACACACATGTACACACACATGTACACACACACATGTACACACACACATGTACACACACACATGTACACACACACATGTACACACACACAGGTACACACACACAGAGGTACACACCCACAGGTACACACCCACAGGTACACACCCACAGGTACACACCCACAGGTACACACACACAGGTACACACACACACACACACACACACACACACACACACACACACACACACACACACACACACACACACACACACACACACACACACACACACACACTACGGCGGTCCGGGCTCGAATCCCGCCCGGGGCTGAAATAATTTCAGTATCGCTACGCTGCGAGTCGTTACTCCAACTCTCGTGGGTGTGTGTGTGTGCGTGTAAGGTCACAGCATTACCCATAGATCGGTCATATGAGCTTTGAGCTCTTTTCTGGGAGGGAAATAGCTGACAATCACGAGACCAACACGTGATCCAAAGACCATGGTGACACGTAAACAGACAGATAGACACACACACACACACACACACACACACACACACACACACACACACACACACACACACACACACACACACACACACACACACACACACACACACACACACATAAAATAAACAAAATGACCATATGTTACAATGATAATAATGATAATGATAATAATAATAATATAATAATAATAATGATGAAATTGGGATTATTTTAACTATTGTGCTGTGGCGGTTGGGGTGCTACCTCGTATTGATTAAACCTCCTAACGACAACCAAAACAAAAACATCAAAGTTCAACACAGCGATTCTCGTGAATTACTCTGTGGTAACTACGCCAGGGTTACTTGGTAATGATGGTAATGATATCGTTTCTTGAAGAGTTACTTCTCTTTAAGCCGCGGCCAGGATTCGAACAGACTCCGAAATCCTCACGCGATTGCCAGACGCGCGCTGTACCAATCGAGCCACGGCGGGCCCCCTTACTTGTTGTCTTTGTTTGTTTGTCCTTGAAAGAGTAATGATCCTTTTGATGTCGATGATTCGTGGAAAACAAGACATTGCTCTCGCTCTCTCCTTGATGGAATTGTGTCACGCACATCTCTCGCTCTCTTTCGCTCTTTCTCGCTCTCTTGGGCTCTTTTTCGTTCTTTCGCTCTTGCTCTCTTTCGCTCTCTTGCGCTCTTTCTCGCTCTCTTGCGCTCTTTCTCGCTCTCTTGCGCTCTTTCTCGCTCTCTTGCGCTCTTTCTCGCTCTCTTGCGCTCTTTCTCGCTCTCTTGCGCTCTTTCTCGCTCTCTTGCGCTCTTTCTCGCTCTCGTGCTCTCTTTCTCGCTCTCGTGCTCTCTTTCTCGCTCTCTTGCAGTCTTTCTCTCTAGTTCTTTCAATTGTCTCACTATCGTTCTCTTGCTCTCTTTCGCTCTCTTTCGCTATCTCCCTCTCCCTCTATCTCCCTCTCCCTCTATCTCCCTCTCCCTCTCCCTCCCTCTCTCCCTCCCTCTCTCCCTCCCTCTCTCCCTCCCTCTCTCCCTCCCTCTCTCCCTCCCTCTCTCCCTCCCTCTCTCCCTCCCTCTCTCCCTCCCTCTCTCCCTCCCTCTCTCCCTCCCTCCTCTCTCCCTCCCTCTCTCCCTCCCTCCCCCTCTCCTGTCTCCCCCCCTCTCTCCCCTCTTTCTCTCCCCCTCTCTCTCCCCTCTTTCTCTCCCCCTCTCTCTCCCGTACTCTCTCTCCCCTCTCTCTTTACCCCTCTCTCCCCCCTCTCTCCCCCCTCTCTCCCCCCCTCTCTCTCTCTCTCTCTCTCTCTCTCTCTCTCTCTCTCTCTCTCTCTCTCTCTCTCTCTCTCTCTCTCTCTCTCTCTCTCTCTCTCTCTCTCTCACCCCGTCCCCCTTGGACAAATTTATGTTTTTGGCCGTCCCATATCTTCCCTAACCCTCCTCTCCTTCTTAACCCCTATTCCCCTCACCCTTGAACCCCTACCCCACTCCCCTTTCCACCCCCTATTCCCCTCCCCTTTCCACCCCCTAATCCCCCTCCCCCTTCCACCCCCTATTCCCCCTCCCCCTTCCACCCCCTATTCCCCCTCCCCCTTCCACCCCCTATTCCCCCTCCCCCTTCCACCCCCTATTCCCCCTCCCCCTTCCACCCCCTATTCCCCTTCCCCCTTCCACCCCGTATTCCCCCTCCCCCTTCCTCCCCCTATTACCCCTCCCCCTTCCACCCCCTATGCCCCCTCCCCCTTCCACCCCCTAGTCCCCCTCCCCCTTCCACCCCCTATTCCCCCTCCCCCTTCCACCCCCTATTCCCCCTCCCCCTTCCACCCCCTATTCCCCCTCCCCCTTCCACCCCCTATTCCCCCTCCCCCTTCCACCCCCTATTTCCCCTCCCCCTCCCACCCCCTATTCCCCCTTCCACCCCTATTCCCCCCTTCCCCTTCCACTCCCTATTCCCAATCCCCCTTCCACCCCCTATCACCCCTTCCCCTTCCACCCCCTATTCCTCCTCCCCCTTCCTCCCCCTATCACCCCTCTCCCTTCCACCCCCTATCACCCCTCTCCCTTCCACCCCCTATCACCCCTCTCCCTTCCACCCCCTATCACCCCTCTCCCTTCCACCCCCTATCACCCCTCTCCCACCCCCTATCACCCCTCTCCCTTCCACCCCCTATCACCCCTCTCCCTTCCACTCCCTATCACCCCTCTACCTTCCACTCCCTATCCCCCTCCCCCTATTCCCCTCCCCACCCCCACCCCCCTATCCCCCTCCCCATCCCCCACCCCCTATCCCCCTTCCCCTCCCCCACCCCCTATCCCCCTCCCCCTCCCCCTCCCCCACCCCCTATCCCCCTCCCCCTTGAACCTCTACCCCCACTCCCCTTTCCACCCCTATTCCCCTCCCCTTCCTCCCCCTATCCCCCACCTTCCTCCTTATCCCCCTCCCCTTCCGCCCCCTCCCCCTCCCCCTTCCTCTCCTCCTCACTGACCCTCCACCAGATCCACTTCATTAGCGAAGTGGACGAAACTCCACGTGTGAGAATAAGTGGAAGGAGACTTTTTGGTTCGTAAACGGGCATGGCCGAAAATGAATATAAATAATTTTTGAGTTTGATTGACTCTCGAGACTTTGGTGACAATTTTATTTTTATTTTTTCTTGGAAAAAAAAAATCCATGTTTGGGAGGAGGGGCCAATTGGGTTTGTTTGATCCTAGTTCAATTATACATTGGTTTTCATTTTCGCTCTGTCTTTCGTTCTCGCTCTCTTGTTCTTTTGCTCTAGCTCGCTCTCTCTCCCGATCTCGCTCTCTCCCGATCTCGCTCTCTCCCGATCTCGCTCTCTCCCGATCTCGCTCTCTCCCGATCTCGCTCTCTCCCGATCTCGCTCTCTCCCGATCTCGCTCTCTCCCGATCTCGCTCTCTCCCGATCTCGCTCTCTCCCGATCTCGCTCTCTCCCGATCTCGCTCTCTCGCTCTTTCTCGCTCTTTCTCGCTCTTTCTCGCTCTTTCTCGCTAATTCTCGCTAATTCTCGCTAATTCTCGCTCTTTCTCGCTCTTTCTCGCTCTTTCTCGCTCTTTCTCGCTCTTTCTCTCGCTCTCTCGCTCTTTCTCGCTCTTTCTCGCTCTTTCTCGCTCTTTCTCGCTCTTTCTCGCTCTTTCTCGCTCTCTCTCGCTCTCTCGCTCTTTCTCGCTCTTTCTCGCTCTCTCGCTCTTTCTCGCTCTCTCGCTCTTTCTCGCTCTCTCGCTCTCTCTCGCTCTTTCTCGCTCTTTCTCGCTCTCTCGCTCTTTCTCGCTCTCTCGCTCTTTCTCGCTCTCTCGCTCTTTCTCGCTCTCTCGCTCTTTCTCGCTCTTTCTCGCTAATTCTCGCTAATTCTCGCTAATTCTCGCTCTTTCTCGCTAATTCTCGCTCTTTCTCGCTCTCTCGCTCTTTCTCGCTCTCTCGCTCTTTCTCGCTCTTTCTCGCTCTTTCTCGCTCTCTCGCTCTTTCTCGCTCTCTCGCTCTTTCTCGCTCTTTCTCGCTCTCTCGCTCTTTCTCGCTCTCTCGCTCTTTCTCGCTCTCTCGCTCTTTCTCGCTCTCTCGCTCTTTCTCTCTCTCTCTCTCTTTCTCGCTCTCTCGCTCTTTCTCGCTCTCTCGCTCTTTCTCGCTCTCTCGCTCTTTCTCGCTCTCTCGCTCTTTCTCGCTCTCTCGCTCTTTCTCGCTCTCTCGCTCTTTCTCGCTCTCTCTCGCTCTTTCTCGCTCTCTCGCTCTTTCTCGCTCTCTCGCTCTTTCTCGCTCTCTCGCTCTTTCTCGCTCTCTCGCTCTTTCTCGCTCTCTCGCTCTTTCTCGCTCTCTCGCTCTTTCTCGCTCTCTCGCTCTTTCTCGCTCTCTCGCTCTTTCTCGCTCTCTCGCTCTTTCTCGCTCTCTCGCTCTTTCGCTCGCTCTTTTTCGCTCGCTCTCTTTCGCTCTCGCTCTCTTTCGCTCTCGCTCTCTTTCGCTCTCGCTCTCTTTCGCTCTCGCTCTCTTTCGCTCTCGCTCTCTTTCGCTCTCGCTCTTTCGCTCTCGCTCTTTCGCTCTCGCTCTCTTTCGCTCTCGCTCTCTTTCGCTCTCGCTCTCTCTCGCTCTCGCTCTCTCTCGTTCTCTTTCTCTCCTCCTCCTCCTCCTCCTCCTCCTCTCTCCCACTCTTTCTCCTACTCTTCTTCGAAACTGAAGAAATCGCGCGGTACCGCATTGTCGAGATGACAGAGACCATCTTCAGACGATGTTAACCAACCCGAGGTCGACCCCTGATTGAAACTCTCCTTTGAGGGGTCGGGACCCCTTATGGGGGCGGGTCCCCTTATGGGGGCGGGTCCTCCCCTCTGCTGAATTGAAATTGTCTTTTGGCAGGATCTAAAGTTCGCGTTTCTGAGTTGAAGATATTTAACGAGAGGCTGATTGGTCTCTCGCGTGTAGAGTTGGTTGGTGTGTCACGTGACCAAGGAATGTCCGGAGTGCCAATTTGCAGTGCCAATTTGCAGTGCCAGTTTGCAGTGCCAGTTTGCAGTTTTGCCAATTCCCAGTGCCAGTTTGCAGTTTTGCCAATTCCCAGTGCCAGTTTGCAGTTTTGCCAATTCCCAGTGCCAATTTGCAGTTTTGCCAATTCCCAGTGCCAATTTGCAGTTTTGCCAATTACCAGTGCCAGTTTGCAGTTTTGCCAATTCCCAGTGCCAGTTTGCAGTTTTGCCAATTCCCAGTGCCAGTTTGCAGTTTTGCCAATTCCCAGTGCCAATTCGCAGTTTTGCCAATTCCCAGTGCCAATTCGCAGTTTTGCCAATTCCCAGTGCCAATTTGCAGTTTTGCCAATTCGCAGTTTTGCCAATTCATAGTTTTGCCAATTCGCTGTGCCAATTCCCAGTGCCAATTTGCAGTTTTGCCAATTTGCAGTTTTGCCAATTTGCAGTTTTGCCAATTTGCGGTTTTGCCAATTTGCAGTTTTGCCAACTCGCAGTGCCAGTACGTACATGCATACATATATACTGTACATACATACATGCATACATATATACTGTACATACATACATGAATACATACACGAATACATGAATACATGCATTGACACACAATTCTCTCTTTCTCTCCCTTTCTCCCCCTCTCCCCCTCTCCCTCCCCCTCTCCCTGCCCCTCTCTCTTTCTCTTTCAATCACTCGCTTACTTTCTCACTCACACACACTCTCTATCTCTCTTACACACACACACACACACACACACACACACACACACACACACACACACACACACACACACACACACACACACACACACACACACACACACACACACACACACAAATTCCTGAATCACATAGCCACACCCTCCCTTCTCTTCTCCCCTGGGATTTCCACCCAGAACAAACTCGTTCGCAATGTTACCCAGGAACGGCCACGTGTACCCTGATCACTTGATCGATCCTTGTCAGCTGACGCGTCATTCCTGAGGACCTACGGGTATGGTTTCGTGAGCGGGGTCAACGTCCACAGTGGCGTTTATGTAAGCGTTCGGTGATGAGGCAGGTTACTTGTGCACATGTATACACACACACACACACACACACACACACACACACACACACACACACACACACACACACACACACACACACACACACACACACACACACACACACAAACATGTATATATGTAAAAATGCATATTCAAAGAAAATAATTTGATGGATTTCAGAAGCATGTGTGTGAACATGGCTGTACATATTTACAAAGGATTACAAAGGCGGAGCATGCCGGCAGGAGACCTTTTGGTCCATAACTAGGTCGGATGCGAAAAAATTATGATAAATGAGAATATGGTAATATAAATAATAATAAAATAAACAAATGCATAGGTATAGTTAAATGATAAACAGGTAAATAGTAGATAATAATAAATTTACAGATAACTAATAATAAATTAAAATAAAGCAAATAATAAACCAACAGACAAACAATAACGAACAAATAAACAAATAATATAGAATAAATGACGATCATTACAGCATCTTGCTTAGATGTTTATCTAAACGAATCTTAAAGCTTCGAACTGAACTACATCGCACTGCCTCTGCAGGGAGTTTATTCCATTCATTAACTACACTGTTGGCGAAGTTGTTTCTACCCACTTCCAAATTAGATCTATTTCCTGACAGTTTGAGACCATTATTTCTTGTCGGATTCTCATTCAGTGTAAAAATTTTGTCACTTTTGATGTCAATTCCTTTTAGAATCTTAAAAACCTGTATCAAATCACCTCCAAGTCTACGCGCATACACACAAACATGTATGCATACACAAACGCATATACGGTGAAATGAATGTACATACACGCATGAAAGTGTGCATGTACAAAAATGGATGTGTACAAGCATATGTGCGTGTGTGTATACGTGTGCATGTCTGTATATATGTACACATGCATATATGTAAACATGTCTATGTGCATGTATATATACATATATACATGCATGTATGTATACATGTATACATGCATGTATGTATACATGTATACGTGCATGTATGTATACATGTATGTATACATGCATGTATGTATACATGCATGTATGTATACATGCATGTATGTATACATGTATACGTGCATGTATGTATACATGTATACAAGGCATTTTCAAGCAAAGATACTGCTCTACAATATAAATGAATAGATTGATAGATAATTAATTGAAGGAATTAATAAATTGGTCAATAAAATAGAATAAAAACGTAGGAAATAGGATTTTGCCTTCGACACGAAAAAGTCCGAAATGAGGTGTAGAGAGAAAGAGGTAGAGGTAGAGAGAAAGAGGTAGAGAGAGGGGTAGAAAGAGAGGGAGAAAGAGAGGGAGAGAGAGGTAGAAAGAGAGTGGTAGAGAGAAAGAGAGGTAGAGAGAAAGATGGAGAGAAAAAGATGGAGAGAAAGAGAGGAAGAGAGAAAGAGAGGAAGAGAGAAAGAGAGGAAGAGAGAAAGAGAGGAAGAGAGAAAGAGAGGAAGAGAGAAAGAGAGGAAGAGAGAAAGAGAGGAAGAGAGAAAGAGAGGAAGAGAGAAAGAGAGGAAGAGAGAAAGAGAGGTAGAGAGAGAGAGGTAGAGAGAGTGGTAGAGAGAGAGGTAGAGAGAAAGAGAGGTAGAGAGAAAGAGAGGTAGAGAGAAAGAGAGGTAGAGAGAAAGAGAGGTAGAGAGAAAGAGAGGTAGAGAGAAAGAGAGGGAGAGAGAGGTAGAAAGAGAGGGGTAGAGAGAAAGAGAGGTAGAGAGAAAGAGAGAGGTAGAGAGAAAGAAAGAAATGGGTAGTTGTGGGATAGAGAGGGGATGGTACTACGACAATAAACAAATTCTCGTAGGGGAGTTTATAATAGAATATATAATTTCGTTACAAGACTTAACTTAATTAGTTTAACGTTTAAAACTAGTTTAGTCACAAAATACGAATTTTAACTAGACACGATAACTAATAAAATCTAAACTTTATCCAAGATTTATCGAAATGAAATAATGTATTAACATAATAGATAAACGAGTTAAATAGGTAGAAAATATAATGAATAAATAGGATAATAGGTAAATAGGATAATAGGATAAAATGAAACGTATCGGGGATGCGGAACGCGTTTTCTTTGCGAAATGAACACTATTTTTATCTTTGAGAAAGAAAACGGGATGAGAGGAAGGAGAGTGATGATGTAGTGGAAGTTATAACGAGGATTTAAGCTCGTAAATCAAGTAACCCAGTAGTGTTTAGGGAAGTAAATCCTGGTTAAGGCGATGTTAGGAGGTTAGGCCTATGGTGAGTCCTGATTTGAGCCGCGCGTCCACCACGCCCTCGCGTACGCCCACCACGCCCACGGGCCCGAGCTGACATATACACGCCCAATCTCTCCTCTCTCTCTCTCTCTCTCTCTCTCTCTCTCTCTCTCTCTCTCTCTCTCTCTCTCTCTCTCTCTCTCTCTCTCTCTCTCTCTCTCTCTCTCTCTCTCTCTCTCTCTCTCTCTCTCTCTCTCTCTCTCTCTCTCTCTCTCTCTCTCTCTCTCTCTCTCTCTCTCTCTCTCTCTCTCTCTCTCTCTCTCTCTCTCTCTCTCTCTCTCTCTCTCTCTCTCTCACACGTACACACACATACACGTACACATACACGTACACATACACGTACACATACACGTACACACGCACGCGCACACACACACACACACACACACACACACACACACACACACACACACACACACACACACACACACACGCGCGCGCGCGCGCACACACGCACACAAACACTCGTACTTAGGTGCACACCCCTAAAGCCCACGCCCAATGCCCACACCCACGCCCACGCCCACCCCAACACCTCTTCGACTTTATTTCCGGTGGATCCCGGCACGAAGCGACGCCTTCCTCCTCCTTCCTCCTCCTTCCTCCTCCTTCCTCCTCCTTCCTCCTCCTTCCTCCTCCTTCCTCCTCCTTCCTCCTCCTTCCTCCTCCTTCCTCCTCTTTCCTCCTCTTTCCTCCTCCTTCCTCCTCCTTCCTCTTTCTTCCTCCTCCTTCCTCTTTCTTCCTCCTCCTTCCTCTTCCTTCCTCATCCTTCCTCTTCCTTCCTCTTCCTTCCTACTCCTCCTCCTCCCCTCTACTCTTCCTCCTTCCTGTTTTTCCTCCACTTCCTCCTCCTTCCTCCTCCTCCCTCCTCTTCCTCCTTCTCCCTCCTCTTCCTCCAACTTCCTCATCTTTCTCCTCCTTCCTCCTCCTTTCTCCTCCTCCCTACTCTTCCTCCTCCCTACTCCTCTTCCTCCTCCTTCCTGCTTTTCCTCCACTTCCTCCTGTTCCTCCACCTTCTCTTCCTCATCTTCCTCCATTTCCTCCTTCCTCTTCCTCCTCTTCCTCTTCTCGTGCTCTTCCTGCTACTTCTGCTAATGCTCATCCTCCCTCCTCCTTCCTCCTCCTTCCTCTTCCTTCCTCCTCCTTCCTCCTTCCTCCTCCTTCCTCCTTCCTCCTCCTTCCTCTTCCTTCCTCCTCCTTCCTCCTCCTTCCTCCTCCTTCCTCTTCCTTCCTACTCTTCCTTCCTACTCTTCCTTCCTACTCTTCCTTCCTACTCCTCCTCCCTACTCCTCCTCCCTACTCTTCCTCCTCCTTCATGTTTTTCCTCCACTTCCTCCCCCTTCCTCCTACTCCCTCCTCCTTCCTCCTACTCCCTCCTACTTCCTCCTCCTTCCTCCTACTTCCTCCTACTTCCAACTCGTGGTAAGCCAATGTGTGTGTATTATATCGATCCGTGGTCAACCAGAATAAAGTGTATAGGAACGAATTACCTTTGTACTGGAGGCAATTTGTATATTTCTATATTTCGCAATAAATAAATAGATAAAAATAGATAAACTAATCAATCAAATAAAACAAAATATAAATAAATAGATAAAAATAATAAAATGTTCGATTGAATAGTTTTTCTCTTTATAGATTCTATATAAACTTGTCCTTCAATTGATCTGTCTATTGAATAAGAGAATTGTTGTTTTTGAAACGGGGGGGGAGTAGGGGAAAGGGGGGAAGGAAAGGGTGAAGGGGAAAAGGGGGAAGGAAAGGGGAAAATGAGGAAGGAAAAGGGAAAAGGGGGAAGGGGGAAAGAAAAGGGAAGAGGGGAAAGGAAGGGGGGAAGGAAAGGGGGAAGGGGGGTGTTGCAGTCCCTCTCAAATAGACCTGCAACAAATGGTGGCAGCGATGGGATTCGAACCCTCACCCAGAGCCCAGATTTTTTATTTTCGATTGCCGTCGGATGATTTTATTACATTGGGGGAGTCTGTAAAGGCTTTGTTGAAAGAGATGCACTCCCTCCATCATCTCCCACACTCTCCCACGCTCTCCCACACTCCCTCCCCCCGTTGATAGGAATTAAACGGATTGGCATTTACCTGAAGAGTATCAGGAAATGGCGGCGGTGGTGTATATGAAAGGGATCGGATAGTGTTGGAGAGTGGGATCGGATAGTGTTGGAGAGTGGGATCGGATAGTGTTGGAGAGTGGGATCGGATAGTGTTGGAGAGTGGGATCGGATAGTGTTGGAGAGTGGGATCGGATAGTGTTGGAGAGTGGGATCGGATAGTGTTGGAGAGTGGGATCGGATAGTGTTGGAGAGTGGGATCGGATAGTGTTGGAGAGTGGGATCGGATAGTGTTGGAGAGTGGGATCGGATAGTGTTGGAGAGTGGGATCGGATAGTGTTGGAGAGTGGGATCGGATAGTGTTGGAGAGTGGGATCGGATAGTGTTGGAGAGTGGGATCGGATAGTGTTGGAGAGTGGGATCGGATAGTGTTGGAGAGTGGGATCGGGTAGTGTTGGAGAGTGGGATCGGGTAGTGTTGGAGAGTGGGATCGGGTAGTGTTGGAGAGTGGGATCGGGTAGTGTTGGAGAGTGGGATCGGGTAGTGTTGGAGAGTGGGATCGGGTAGTGTTGGAGAGTGGGATCGGGTAGTGTTGGAGAGTGGGATCGGGTAGTGTTGGAGAGTGGGATTGGATAGTGTTGGAAAGAAGGATCGGATAGTGTGTTGGAAGGAGGTTTTGGTGGAGAAACACGGATGAGTTTCTTCTATGTATTTCGAGAGCCTAGGATGTTCTAATTACAATCATGGCTGGCAGCTCCGAAGAAAACTTTGGAAGTGCCAGATCTTCCTAGCTAAATTAAAATAATACAAAAACTGGGCGTGTCCTACTGTAGGGCAGCCAATTGGAAAATAGCAGTACTGGCGCAGGGTGGCACAACGTGAACTGTAGAGCGTTTGACCTCTGACCCTGACTTGAGCGAGACTTCATGTTGTTTGGGAAGGCAAGGACAGGTGCTGTGGTTAAGGGTTTCTTGAAGTCGGTAAAAGCTTTCTCTTGGTCAGGTGTCCAATTGAAGGGTATGTCCTTCTTAAGAAGTGACGTCAAAGTTGCTGCTATACTAGCGTAACCTTGAATGTAACGTCTGTAAAAACCTGATAGACCAAGGAATGAGCGTACGTGATCTACGGAAGAAGGACTTGGAAAATCAATGACTGCCTTGACCTTGTCCTGCGAAGTTAAGATTCCTTTAGAATTAAGGACGTGTCCTTGGAAGCGTATTTCTTTCTGAAGGAAGGAACACTTCTTTAGCTTTGTATCCGAGGATGATGTCTTTGAAATGCTTGAGGGCTTAAATTACTGCTACGGCTTCTGTTTCTGTGACTGAGTAATTACGTTCGTGCTTGTTAAGTGTGCGGCTCGCATATGCAATAGGCCTGAGTTTTGAGTTGCGTTCTTGCATGAGAACAGCGCGTCTGTGTAGATTGTAAAGGGAAGCTTGTGGTTTGGGAGTGAAGGTCACTTCGAGACCTCCGAGAGGTCTCGCGTAATGAAAGGCCCGATGTCTCTTCTAGAAGGAGAAATGTCCGAGAGGCCTCGCGTAATGAAGGGCCCGTTGTCTCTTCATGAAGGAGAAATGGAGAAATGGTGGAGGGGAAAAAAATCATCTGCCGCCTCGTGGAGGAAAGAAATCATCTGCCGCCTCACAAGTGTTGGAGAGTGGGATCGGATAGTGTTGGAGAGAAGGATCGGATAGTGTTGGAGAGGGGATCGGATAGTGTTGGAGAGTGGGATCGGATAGTGTTGGAGAGGGGTATCGGATAGTGTTGGAGAGGGGTATCGGATAGTGTTGGAGAGGGGTATCGGATAGTGTTGGAGAGGGGTATCGGATAGTGTTGGAGAGGGGTATCGGATAGTGTTGGAGAGGGGTATCGGATAGTGTTGGAGAGGGGTATCGGATAGTGTTGGAGAGTGGGATCGGATAGTGTTGGAGAGGGGGATCGGATAGTGTTGGAGAGGGGAACGGGTAGTGTTGGAGAGGGGACCGGGTAGTGTTGGAGAGGGGGATCGGGTAGTGTTGGAGAGGGGGATCGGGTAGTGTTGGAGAGGGGGATCGGGTAGTGTTGGAGAGTGGGATCGGGTAGTGTTGGAGAGTGGGATCGGGTAGTGTTGGAGAGGGGGATCGGGTAGTGTTGGAGAGGGGGATCGGGTAGTGTTGGAGAGGGGGATCGGGTAGTGTTGGAGAGGGGTGTCGGATAGTGTTGGAGAGGGGGATCGGATAGTGTTGGAGAGGGGGATCGGATAGTGTTGGAGAGGGGGATCGGATAGTGTTGGAGAGGGGGATCGGATAGTGTTGGAGAGGGGGATCGGATAGTGTTGGAGAGGGGGATCGGATAGTGTTGGAGAGGGGATCGGATAGTGTTGGAGAGGGGGATCGGATAGTGTTGGAGAGGGGGATCGGGTGTTGGAGAGGGGGATCGGGTAGTGTTGGAGAGGGGGATCGGGTAGTGTGGGAGAGGGGGATTTGGTAGTGTGGGAGAGGGGGATCGGATAGTGTTGGAGAGTGGGATCGGATAGTGTTGGAGAGTGGGATCGGATAGTGTTGGAGAGGGGGATCGGATAGTGTTGGAGAGGGGGATCGGATAGTGTTGGAGAGGGGGATCGGATAGTGTTGGAGAGGGGGATCGGATAGTGTTGGAGAGGGGGATCGGATAGTGTTGGAGAGGGGGATCGGATAGTGTTGGAGAGAAGGATCGGATAGTGTTGGAGAGGGGTATCGGATAGTGTTGGAGAGGGGTATCGGATAGTGTTGGAGAGTGGGACCGGGTAGTGTTGGAGAGTGGGACCGGGTAGTGTTGGAGAGGGGGACCGGGTAGTGTTGGAGAGGGGTATCGGATAGTGTTGGAGAGGGGTATCGGATAGTGTTGGAGAGGGGTATCGGATAGTGTTGGAGAGGGGACCGGGTAGTGTTGGAGAGGGGGACCGGGTAGTGTTGGAGAGGGGGACCGGGTAGTGTTGGAGAGGGGGACCGGGTAGTGTTGGAGAGGGGGACCGGGTAGTGTTGGAGAGGGGGACCGGGTAGTGTTGGAGAGGGGGACCGGGTAGTGTTGGAGAGGGGGACCGGGTAGTGTTGGAGAGTGGGATCGGATAGTGTTGGAGAGGGGACCGGGTAGTGTTGGAGAGTGGGATCGGATAGTGTTGGAGAGTGGGATCGGATAGTGTTTCGAGTATTCGCTAAGCGAGTTGTCGGCGTGGCTTAATCCAAGAGGATTAAGTCGGTCTACCAAGTTAAGCCTCGCTTCACGTAATTAGGGATATCGTGGCTTCGTTGTACGTTTTTTGTTTCTGTATTTACTAGTTAATTGATTTATTTACTGGTTAATTCATTCACTTGTTTGTTAATTTGTTTATTTTTTGTTTTTGTTTCATTTGGCTTGTTTATTTTTTCACTTGTTTTATTTGTTTAAATATTTATTTACTTGTTTATATGTTTATTTGCTTTCTTGCCTATTTACTTGATTAATTTGTTTAACTGAATATTTGTTTTTATCTTTTTATTTCATTTATTATACATTTCCTTTATTTTATTTATTCATTTATCTATTTTCTTTATTTGGTACTTTATTATCATTATTATTATTATTATTATTATTATTATTATTATTATTATTAATGATATGATTATTATAATTATTATTATTGATATTATTATTGTTAATATTATTATTGTTACTTATCATTATTATTGTTAATACTATTGTTAATATTGTTACAGTTTTTGTTATAATTGTTAAATTTTATTTTATTATATTCTTTATCTTTCAATTTCTTCTTCCTGTGTGAGTCAGTTTCTAGTTGTACTTTTTAGACGAGGGTGATCAGTCGCCGGTTGTCTGGCCTTCTAATGTGTAGAGATGGACGAAATTAAATTAAAGTTAACATTCAAAGAAGTTATTGGCTATTGCGTTTATTGTCTGAAGCTAGCCAGAATAAATATAACAAAGTTCTTCGGATTTGTTTAGATCTTGTGCGAAAACGTCGTCAGTGATCAAAGAATTCGAGAATGTTAGAAAAATATGAATTTTCGACTTGTTCGTACACACGAAACTAACTTGTCATGTGAGACTCTGCGCAGAGAGGGGGCAATGAACGAAAAGAATCAGATTAATTAGTTCGGCGATGTGATGAAAGCTTGAGAAGAAATCGAAACATTTTGGGAAAGGGTACGAAGAAATATGAAAAAAATTGACTGATAGAGAGCGAGAGAGAGCGAGAGAGAGCGAGAGAGAGCGAGAGAGAGCGAGAGAGAGCGAGAGAGAGTAAAATAAAAATGAAAAAGAAATCGCAAATTATATTAACAATTTCCAATCCTCCATTGCATAATGTAAAGTTGGGATCTCCGTCTTACTGATATAATTAACTTTTACGTCATAATTACTTGTGTGTATGCATATATATATATATATATATATATATATATATATATATATATATACATAATTCGAACACTATGCTTCTCCCTACCTCATGCTATTCCATTCTGGACTACGCTATCTCTACCTCTATCTATATCTATATCTTTCCATCTATGTCTTTATCTCGCGATCTCTTACTCAATCTCTGTCTATCTCTCTCTATCCCTCCTCTCTTTCTTTCAGAAATTATTTCAGCCTTGGGAAAGATTCGAACCCGGACCGCCGTAGTGGCAGTCAGGAACTCTACCGCCGCTCTATGAGTCGTGTGCGTGTGTGTGTGCGTGTGTGTGTGCGTGTGTGTGTGTGCGTGTGTGTGTGCGTGTGTGTGTGCGTGTGTGTGTGCGTGTGTGTGTGCGTGTGTGTGTGCGTGTGTGTGTGCGTGTGTGTGTGCGTGTGTGTGTGCGTGTGTGTGTGCGTGTGTGTGTGCGTGTGTGTGTGCGTGTGTGTGTGCGTGTGTGTGTGTGCGTGTGTGTGCGTGTGTGTGTGTGTGTGTGCGCGTGCGTGCGTACGCGCGCGCGTGTGTAGGCCACAAGAGTAAGAAAAGCGCAAAGTTGACAAAAATGAGACGAAAGAAACGTAATGAAGAAGAACTTGGACGGACGGGCGGACGGACGGCCTCTTTCAGGGGGCGGAGGGGGAAACTTTGAAGAGCTTCCAGAAGCGAACACCTAAAGGAGAGAGAAAGAGAGAGAGAGAGGGGGAGAGGGAGAAAGGAAAAGGGAGAAAGGAAAAGGGAGAGGGAGAAAGGGAGAGAGAGAGAGAGAGAGACGGAGAGAGAGAGAGAGACGGAGAGAGAGAGAGAGACGGAGAGGGAGGGAGAGAGACGGAGAGGGAGAGAGAGAGACGGAGAAGGAGAGAGAGACGGAGAAGGAAAGAGAGACGGAGAAGGAAAGAGAGACGGAGAAGGAAAGAGAGACGGAGAAGGAAAGAGAGACGGAGAGGGAGGGAGAGAGACTGAGAGGGAGAGAGACGGAGAGGGAGGGAGAGAGAGAGAGACGGAGAGAGAGAGAGAGAGAGAGAGACTGAGAGAGAGGGAGAGAGAGAGAGAGAGAGGGAGAAAGAGGCAGGGAACGAGAGAGAGAGAGAGAGACGGAGAGGAAGGGAGAGAGAAAGAGAGACGGAGAGGAAGGGAGAAAGAGACAGGGAGAGAGAGGGAGGGAGAGGGAGAGGGAGAGAGAGGGAAGGAGAGGGAGAGAGAGGGAAGGAGAGGGAGAGGGAGAGACGGAGAGGGAGTGTGTGAGAGAGAGAGACGCACAAAGTAAATAGATAAAACAAGAATGGAAAGGAACTGGAAAAAAGAGACAGACAAAAAAAAGACACTATGGAAAATAAAAAACGAATAACAAATATTGGCACAGTAAATAAAAA